>NC_137973.1:68618871-68783871 GCF_963924665.1 Micromys minutus | reverse complement strand
GGAATAATAAATGCTTATCATCTTGAGGAGGCAGGAACTTAAATATCATTGTGGGGGAGATGGCAGAAAGAAGAAAGAGAGGTAGAGGCAGCACAGAAGGATGATGTGGAAGATAAAGAGATGACTGTAGCAAGAGAAAAAAGAACTTGAAGAGGTGGAGGAGAAGAGAAGAGGAGTGGAGGGGAGAGGAGAGAAGAGGAGGGAAGGGGAGAAGAGGGGAAGGGAGAGGAGAGAAATTAAAATAAAGGAGAGGAGAGAAGATAGCAGACAAAACATGAATAGAAAGGAAGAAGTAAAGACAGGAGTGGGAATCGGAGCCTCACATTGGTTTATGCCTGCTGAAAATCCAAACCCAAACTTTCCTGTCAGCATGAATGCAGAGGGCGCATGGAGTCACAGTTGCTCTTTCTGTCAGCCCTCAGCTCCACAACTTGCATCGTGCACGGACAGTGTAATTTAATTTCAACTTTTCAAAGTATGAAAAATTTGATCACAAGCAATTTGACATTTATTATATATTCAGGCATTTATTCCATTATACAATTATGCATTCTTCTTTTATTAAACAATGCAATATAATTGTTATACAATCACCGCTTCAAAATGGGACTACAATATTTCCTACCTTAAACATGCCCCCACTCTTCATTCTAAATCCCTCATGGAATGCTAGGGCTCCCTGAATTCTCCTGACCTAAGGATTCGAGGCTGCAACTCTGGCCTCGGTTGCATTGAGCTATTGTGGCCTCTGGAGGATTGGATCATCACTTAGGAAGGTGGGAGAGGTAAGTGTTTGAGAAGATGGTTTGTGACCCAGCTCTGGGAGCCACACAGGGTCATGCATTCTTGACACTCGAATATACTAGTTATTTGTACACAAATGTAAATAGAGAAAGGCTTTCATGTGCCATGAGGCTGCTATGAAGATTTAGGCAAGTACTTCGAACAGTACCCAGCTTAAGTCCATACTTAATGTGGAGCATTCTTTCCTGTGTTTTTCTTGACTGGCATTGGTTTTGTGCTTATATTTTAAATTGCAACAATGTATTTAATCATTCCAACAAGTCATGAGGTAGAACAAACGGCATAGCCCAACTTTACTTGGTAGTAAGCAAAACAAGGCTTTCTGTGGCTATGCACAGAATTTTAGAGAGGAACACAAGCCAGTATGTCTGCTTGGGTATAGTCTGCTCTCCTATGAGATACAACCAAATCAGTGAGGTGAACACAGTTACTTCTACAGAGCCCAAAATAATATCCGATATGTTCTGACAGCTCTCCAGTGAAGAATTTCACAGCTGTGTATTGCTCGATCCACTTAAAATTCTTTCTCAGTTGCAGTTGAGGCTTATTCCTGTCCTTTTTCTCCATTATCTTTCACAATGTGAAAGTAATACTCAGAATCTGAGGGCTAACAGGCCACTGGGAACAAGAGATCAAAATAATACTGGCTTTCAAACCGCTCCTAGTTTTATTAGTGTGTATAAAGCTGACATTTGATGGTGACTGTGTGTGGTGTTAAGGCGATCTTTTGTTGAAGGGGAGAAAAACAAGGCAGTAAATCCAGGGCTGGAATTAGGACAGCCAATTTCTGACTTGCCCTGTGACTCTTGACAAGCCATTTAATATCCACAGTTTATTATCTTCCAATGCAAATGGGGGACAGACACCAGGGTGGGACTGACAGGGAGCATTGTGATCAGCAGCAGAGGGGAACAGAATACTTTGCCTTAGCTAATTTAACATGGTGTCAAACTGCCTTCTACATATTTATGATTATAACCGCTGACAAAGGCTACTCAGCCTTCATACTGAAAGAAACCTCTCTTTCCAGTATACAGTGGTAAATGCAGCTATACAAGGTGCTGAGAATAAGTGTTGGGTAGATGCTCAAAGAAGACATTTGTGCTATCACTTTAAGGTTCAGGGAATGTTGTGGATGGGCAGAAAGAATCTAAGAGCAGGAAAATAAGGAAAGGGACTGTGAAGTACTATCTCTCGGCAGGACACACACTATCATTTTGATCACACACTCATGCTGAAGATGCTTGAATTGGTCTCTGCACAAAGATGGGCCTGTCAGTTAAGCATTTTTGAGGAAGGTCTCAGGGGGCTCTGCTCCTCACTGCTAAACTATTTGCCACTGATAGATTCTTGGTGAGGGGAGTGTTTCCCATTGGTGACCTCAAGTTCTACTTGGCATTAACTGTCAAGTTGGCACAGCCTCAAATAACCTAAAAGTAGAGTGTCATTTGAATAGTTATTGTTACCAAGTTGGTTTGTGAAGCAGTCTGTGAGGGCTTGCCTTGATTCTTTATGATGAAGAGGGCTCAGTTCACTATCAGTGATACCATCACTAGGCATGTTAGGTTGTCATGGGTTGGATAAAAAAGTTAAATAAACAAAAGACAGAGAGCAAGCCCAGGAGAAGAAGAGCCAGCAAGCAGTATCCCACTAAGGTCTCTGCTTCTGGTTTCTGCTCCCAGTTCCTGCCCGATTCCTTCAGTGAGTGATGCTGGCTTGGATGTGTCAGCCAAATGAATCATTTTCTCCCTTACTTGATTGTGTTCAGAGGCTTTTATCCCAACAATAGAAAGGAAACTAGATTACCTCATCTCTCACCAAGTACCAATAGATAGAGCCAATCAAATACTGGAACAGCCTTGGTTAAATTAAATCTTAGTTCTTCACACATGTACTCCTACATATACTTCCAACACACACACACACACACACACACACACACACACACACACACACACTCACACACACTCACACTCACACACACACTCACACTCACACATTCACACACACACACACATTCATGCACACACATAGACACCTCTACTCACACATAAGATGTATAATAAATCAAAAGAGATTGCAGTTTTCTTATGTCCATGTTCTTGGTCAGCTATCCATGATACTTAGCAACTGTAACCAATTACTTCATCCAGTCTAGTGGTTCTCAACCTCTCTAATGCTGTGGCCCTTAAAACAGTTCATTCTGTAGTGACCACCAACAATGAAGTTATTTTTGTTGCTATTTCATAACTATAAATTTGCTTCTGTTGTGAATTCTTAGGTAAATATCTGATATGTAACACCCAAAGGTGTATTGATCCACAGGTTGAGAACAGCTGATTTAGTCAGTCCCACTGAGAAACAGCCTAGTTTCTGGACACTCACCATTTTAAAGATGCTCAGATTAATGAGACTAGAATGCAATTTGTTCAGGGGCTACATTCTATTTCAATCTGTCCCCAGATGATCATACCTAGACATGACTTTTAATACAAATTCACACCAGATCTGACCTGACATTATTTCTCCTGGACTCTGGGCTGTGTACTCACTCAGTATCTTGACAGCTCACTTGGCTTTCTAGCTTTAAACCTAATATGCTCAAAACAAGTACTGTTCATTCCTACCAACGTTTTCTCCTCCAACTCTGAAAATGGCAAATGAATTTTATTTTTTAGCATTTAAGAAATCTTGTGTGTATGGGTGTCCTGCTTCATTGTATGTCTCTGCACCAGATACTACCTTGGAGGCAAGATGAGAGTACCACGTCCCCAAGGACAGATGGTGTGGCATAACAGTGCTCGAGTTTTCTGGATGAGCAGTACTTTTAAGTCCTGAGACATTAGACCCTAGATGCTTAAGGCACTGAGTCTCCAAATGTAATTCTTTCCGACTTCCTATCTCATAAACCATATTCAGTTCCTTATCAATCTTGAAAGGGTTTGGTTTTTCAAAATGTGTCTAGAACTTGACCATTCTGCAACTCTACACAAAAACCATGTATGTTCAAGCCACCATTATCTTTTCCTTGAATTGACTGCCAGCTAGTTTGAAGAGAGTTTTCAGTGACTCTTTCTGATTGTAAAAGAAAATCTGTTTGCTAGAATCTCACAACTATATGCCCTGTGAAAACAATATCTAAGAATCCTGTGATACCTGTAGCCATCCCTTTTTCATACTTTCCCCTAACACTCTTTTTTATTTTCATCTTTTTATTTGTCAGTTCTAGGTACTGACTTGCTTTTCTTTGTTGCCCAAGAGTCTGAACTCAGTGTTCTATTCTCCTGGAACGCTCTTACATTAGACCCCATGAAAAATCACTTTCTGTACTTGTCTCTCAACTTCTAGATTATGAAAATTGCTTTAGTTCATTTCCATCCTTGAAATATGGGTGACAGCAACCTGGAATAATGTGCTGTCAGTTTGGATTTCCTCTAGACGACATCTTATCCTTTTGTTTAGCTTCCTCTGGATTGTTGTAATTTTGCATCATGTCTTTTTTGCTGTAACCATGAATAATTCTATCATTAGTATTGTATTAAAGATGTATCGGTACCAGAATAGGCCATGGAGAGCAGGACAACCCAATGAGATTCTGAAATTTGTGGAGTACAAAGACCAGCAGAATCTTACATTAAAGTATGATCCTGATGGACCTTGACTGTTTTTATTTGTTGATGGCCTTGTTTTCTGCTACATGATGATGATAATGTGCTATCTGGGACTGCTAAGGGAGAGCAGCAAGGACTCCAGATGACAAATAAGATAGACATACTCTAGAGGGCTGGATAAAAAGGGCTTGAAATATGAGTGAGCCCAAGAGGATAAACTGACATCCTGTTCCAGTTGGTACAACTTACGAAATATTTATGACTTAGAAAAAGGACATATCTAACATTAAGAATTTTGAAGATATGAACATATTTTTATATGTTTTCTTGCTTATTTACTGATAATTCATATCTCTGGGGAAAATGAGCTCTATATCTGGTCTCGGCTTGTAATGCAGGAAGACCTGGTTTCATAACATACTACACCTATTAATAAAGTAAGTATATGTGGCAGACATAGATGTTCTGCGAGTCCTTGGCAAAGTGGATTGGAAAATCAACAGTTCAGAGAGCTGTGGTTCTGGAGTTACTCCATGCCCTTCTTTACTGACAACCTACTTTCTATTTGCAAAGCAGACTCTGGCTTGCACTAAGCTCTGGCAGACACTAAACACCCCAAGCCAAGTTATAGAACAATTATGTGACTTCAATTTTCCATTATCTTTAAATGTTACCTGATCCACAGAATTTAAAATGGGATATAAGCAATAATGGTTTACTAGGATATTGAAGTGCTGTTTCCAAGTCCAGTCATGAACATGTCGCCCACAGGAACAGATGGCTTGTGAACACTGTGACTCCTTCTACTTCTCCACAGTCTTTCTCTTATCCACAACTGTGATGTCACAGGGAGTTCACAGTGGTTATCACTGTAGAGACAAAAGCATAAGTCTGGTTACAGATAAATCTCTCTGCTCCACTGACAATGGCTTAATAACTATGGACACTGCACAACAGTCACACCCAGTAGTGACCTGGGAAGATGCTATGAGGCAACTTTATACCACTTCATGATAATGCTTAAGCTAAGGAGAAGAAGAAAGTAGGCCAACTTTCACTCTGAATTTCTGCCCCACCCTAAAAAAGCAGAATTGTGTGAGTCTTGTCAGAGGCAGATTTGAACTTCAGTTTTGTGGCCAGTGGGCATGTAATTAATGGGATTCCTGGATTGAGGTAGGAAAGGTAGTTCTTTACCTCTTGTCCTATGTGTTCACCTTAAGCTAGCTATCAATTTGGCTAGATAAACATGTTTTTTTTGGTTCTTCTTTTTTTCCAAGGTTAGTTTTTTTTTTCATGAATCTCGCATTCTGTGTTCAGGTAACTGTCCTCTGCCCTTGAGTATTATTGGAGGTTAGAGCCCTTTCTCAAACCAACCCTGTGGTTCCAGTTCATCCTGCCCACACCTTCATAAACAGAATCTAATTTGCTTCCAAATTATCCAATTTGAGAGAACCATCTGTTTCCTATTCTGAAAAATGCCTCACACAGCCATTTTGTCTCTGAACTACACATTGTTTATTATTTAGAGTTCAGGGAACTGCAGTTGATATAAATATTCCAACCACCCTCGCTTAAGCTAGAAAAGCATATGGATTTATTGGGCTGTACCACTAGAAAGTCCGAGCAATGAATTTGTTTACAGGCATGGCTGAATCCAACAGCTCATGTGACGTTGGCAGGGCTCCCTCCTCCTCTTGGCTCTGTGTGCTGCCTTCCTTTTCAGGCAAGTACTTTCTACTGAGCAACAAATAAAAGACACTGGCAGTTCTTGCCTTACAGCTGATAGACAAATTACAGCCCAGAAAAAAGCGCCCGAGAGATGTTGGGTCTTAACACACATGGTGACATTATCCTTTGTGAACTGTAGAGTGTCATTAAGGGTGCTTCCCTGGATGTACAGATATGCAGCCCAAGTTATCAAATCCTCTACAGCCTGGTGAAGGAATAGCTATGAATAGAAAAGAATATTGCTCAGTAAGAGCATACCATTTTCTATTTCTCAGAGTTCATTCTTTTTGAAGTAGAGACTTGAAAACAAGAAAGAACACTGTTGAATGAACCTAACATCAGCTTCTACTGTTCATGGAATGCTCTTCTCCCTAGAATACAGATTCACTTGCCTACCCAGATGAAAGTTGGTGTAGCAAATTCTTTTAGCTTCATTCTAATTGGAGAATGCAATCATTGTTGGAAGAGGGTTCCCTATAGTGAACAGACAGGTAGCTCTACCCAAAAGACTATGTGAAAGTCAAGAAGAGACTGTGCCAACCTCACATTTCTTCCTTGGCAACCAGTTCTGAAAATATGACTTGGAATAGGTTGTATGTAGCTTTGAGATGAGGAAGAACATTAAGGAGCCAGCTTGTCTAGAATAAAGGGTGTAGACTAGCCTCTGTAATGTGTAATAAGCAAAGCAGCTGGTTATAGCAGAAGAGGGAACAGACAGGTAGGGCAGGCTGGGCTCCTCAAGGGAAGTACTCATAGGCAATTAGTAGAGCCATGGGAAACCACAGGAAACTCAAATTAAGCTATACCATGAAAGTGGCAGACATGAAAAACAGCTTTGCCAATGGTATTAGGAGACTAGCAGGAAGGAAGTTATAGCTGTTTAAGAAAGGAAAGCCTGGGGTCTAGACAAGGGAATTAACAGCTTACCATGGGAAAGTAAGAAAAAGAAGTAAGGGAATTCTTCATGTTGAAAAAAAAAAAAACATGTTAAAACATAATAAATGGAAATCATTTGCCTACAAATTCTTGGTCACATGCATCAAGTCAGAACTCAAAGTATATAGATTTCCATGTGGCATCTTTCAAGAATGTATAGCCTTTCTGACAAGCTTCTCACATTTTTCTCAACCAATTTTCATTAAATTGTTTATTTCTTTGTATTTAGAACTTATTGTGTACCATAAACGGGGTGAGGAACATGGGCTTCAGTGTCAGAAAATATGGGTTTTGTATATCCACTCTGTCATTTAGTATCTAAATATTTTTGGGCCAAATGACTGAGCTTTATTTATAAAGTTGAACACAATCCCTACTTCATGGGATTGTTGTAGATAATAATGTACACTAAGTGACAGTCACATTAATCACTGGGTGAATAATAGCAGATATTATTGACAATTCCTTAGCCAGAATGGATTCTCCAGAAGGAGCATCCTCATGGGAAATTGATAATGACATTAATAGTTACTTTCTATTTGACCTCACTTTTGCTAGCTGAATAAGCAGATCACACTAGCCTTCAACATCTTCTTACACTTTGGTTCTGTTGGGGGGTTTGGGGAGAGTGTGATTCTCCTGTGGGTTGGCTTTGTTCCTCAGAGCAGAGGTCAAAAAGGTTATATTCATTTACTCTACTAGCCTGACTCCCATTCTGGGTCATCAAATCATGGGTTGCTTTTGCTGAAATTTGGGAATCTAGATAGACTTTAATATTTCTGATCTGTGCTGCAGGCTCAACACTTTATGGTTTTGATGCTGCTATAGCTAAACTCTTGAGCCTCTCCTCAACAGCTGAAGTTTCTTCTGAAACAACTGTGTTTCTATATTGTTGGGTAAGGGGGTCACAGGGAACCATGGTGACTGTAGCTCGCCAACCAGGTACAGTAACAATGTTTCCAAGCTCTTTATACATCAACTGAAAACAATTGAAGAGTGATGTATCTGCCTTGCTCTTATGTGCTTCATGGTTGTTCTTGTTCATTAGAGATATAGCTGGTGTAAGAGTGGATGTCAGTGGGTAGGACTGATGCTTTTCTCTTTGGTTTTACTGAAGGAAACTACAAAGTGGTTATGTGTGGATGTGTTTATTTAAAATAATCTATTTGCTTTCTGTTGATTCTAATATGGAGCCTGTTATCCCGTATTTCAGTTCTTTAACCAGATTGTACTGATGCATTTTTTTTTTCCTGGCAATAAAAGAGAAGTTATAATACAGGTGCTAAAATGGACACTTGTCTATGTGAACCTTCATTCCAGAGGACCTAACACCTCTGAGGGCACCAGGCAAAAAGACACTCATACACATAAAAATAAAAACATTCTATAAAAACTCCAAGAATGACTGTATAAAACTCAAATCTTTTAGTGTTTGTAAGCATGTGTCTTTATGTTAAAAAGGTCCCTGAGAAACATTCCTAGACTGCAACAGCTATCTCTCCTGTTCATACTTTCCCTCAATAAGGATGAACTGAGAGCTTCAAACTTTGTGAACTGAATCTTTTTACGGAGGCAGTCCGCAAGACAGAGACTCTTGGGATGGAAACTGAAAAGAGGACATTTGGTTTGCTGCGGTTTATTTGTTTTGCCCCAAAGCCCATTGTTTGACTCTTAGAGTTCTTTTTGCTAAGAACCATTTTGTGGCTGAAGAACAGGATAGGAGTCTCTGTAAGAGAACAGTTCTATGCTGTAGGTTTCCTGGAGGAGGTAGTTGCAGCTGCTAGTTTTGCACGTACTGGTCAAGGTCGACCATTTTTTCCCTTTTCTTTTTAATGAAAGTAAACCATTTTCCACATTTATTAAAAACAAATTCTATTCCCATACAATATATTCTGATTATAATTTCCCATCTCTCCACTCCTCCCAGTTCTTCCCTATATCACCCCCACCCGAACCACTCCTTTTCTGTTTCTCATTAGAAAAGAACAGGTTTCCAAGAGAAAACAGCAAAACACTACAAAATAAAATTAAGCAAAAACTAGCATATCAACGTTGGACATGGCAACTGGACAGGAGGAAAGAGTCCTAAGGGCAGGAACAAGAGTCAGACACCTACTTGTATTCACAGTCAAGAGTCCCATAAACATGGTATCTAATATATACATAAAAGACCTGGTGTTGACAGCAGATGCTGGCATGGATGTGGAGAAAGAGGGACACTCCTCCACTCCTGGTGGGACTATAAACTGGTAAAACCACTCTGGAAATCAGTCTGGCAGTTCCTCAGTGTTTTCCTGGTGTCCTCCACTCTGACTCTTTATCTAACTTTCTGGGTTACAGATTGTAGCTTCTTTTTATCAGGTATTTAATAGGTAATATACACTTATAAGCAAATACATGTCACATTTATCTTTCTGTGTTTGGGTTAAGGTCAACCATTTCTAAACACTTGCACTTGGAACAAAAGAAGACTTGGCCAATTACCATGTGTCTGGGGCATTATACCATGTTAACAGTGCACATTCATGCATGAATTATCTCCTCCTTATATATCCACCCTCTTCTGCTCCTCACATATCATTACTTCTCTCTTTTCTCTGAATTAAATTTGGGTTTTGTGTGGACAATTTTAAGCAAATAAAAATATGTTCTCCTTACTCCTGTCTTGGTAGAACACAATCATCACAAACACTCAGATCGAGGTGGACTCCAAAGTGTAGTTTGTAATTTGAAATAGAAAAGTCCAAAACTCAACAACTGAAAACCAACCCCCTGTCTTTCAACCAGAAGACAGACATAGACAATAAGTTTTGGGATGGATGCTGAGAAATAGCACCTTTGTATTATTGGTGGCAGTGTGACTGGCAGTGCAGTTGTTGCAGAGAACACTGTGGTGATACCTCAAAGAACAGAACAGTGAGTCTGTGTGATGTAGGGCCTTCTGGTATACCTGAGCCTTTCATCATTGAAATTGAGGTCTTGTCTACATGCATATTTATAGCTGCAGTATTCACATCTGTCAGAATGGTAGAAGCTATTCTGATAACAGAATACACACTGATGTATGAGTTTGTAAAAACAGTTTTTATTAATAAATTAGAATATTAATTACTAGCTTTTAAAGAGAAGGAAATTATTTCACATGCAATAATCAAAACAAACACTGAGGTCATTATGAGAGAAACAGGGCAGCCACAAGAAGAAATGTCATTTAACTGTGGTTCAGATAATAAATCCTAAGGTTTTGATATTGTTTTAAATCTAAAACTTTTATAAACTTATAGCACCATACATATACATACAGATACACACAGGCACAAACAGACACAGACAGACAGACACGCACACACTGGCACATCTTTTACAGTGTTTACACAGTACAGTGTTACAGTGTTTTCTGTCACCAGTCTGCTGAGCCCAAAATTCTGCCTTTTTTTTTTTTTTTTTTTTTTTTGATTCCTGAATGACCTTGGAAAACATGACTCTTCTGAACTCCAGCCATTTTATCTATAAGTGGAGATATGAAATCTGTGTTTGTCTCATAAGGTTGTGGTAGGAATTAAAGAAATTCAACCAACACCTGCAACAGTGCTTGCCACCTTCTGTGTGCTAGAGAAACATGAAGCTTCCCTAATGACCTCACCATCGCAGAGGCTAGTGACAAGACAGGTGTATATTCTTTCAGAATCTAAAATAGTTTCTAATAGAAGTCCTTGATAGATATTAGGGAAATGTAGAATAGTAAAAACTCGTTTTTTGGTGATTATTGTAGATTATTATTTGTTTGGCTAGACTTATCTACATCTAAACCCATACATTTCCCCCCCCCCCAAGAAATCAGCATTTTTTTTTTTTGTGTTCTACTTATTTTTGGTTCCATCCTTCATCGAAAGAAAACACATTCCTGCCTTTGAATATCTTTCTGTTTTGGTCTTAGCTTGCAGAGACTTTGTTAGTTTGTTTTGCTTCTTTTGTCTATCAGTTATATTCAATTTGCATTTGTTGTTGAATGATTTAGTGAGCTGTAAAACATGTTTATCTCCAATCTTGAAAGCCAGACTAGGATAGACAACAAGAGATCATATTTACATAATGACCACAAGACCATCCAACTTGGACATTTTCCTGTGCATAACAATGACACTCGAATTATTATTCTGGTTAGAGTAGAGCAGCAGACTAACACTGTCAGGTGTCTCATTGTCAGATAACAACATGCCCTGCTCTTTTGCTTTCTATGCAAATTTTATGAGGCTCCTCCCTATTTATCTTTTTTATGCTTTAGTCATTTAGGTTTTCTGACATGACCTTGGGTGTGTAGGTAGTATTTAAATCAAAGGATGCTGGGTTCTGGATTTTAAAATTTTCTTAACTGCATTCTTCCTAATATAACTAATTTTTGCTATATATCTATAGTAAATATGTAAGCATGAACAGAAAGCAACGTGAATATGTGTGACAAACAGTATGGCTTTAGAGTAAAATTGTGTGACTTTTCTGTTTTTTTTTTGCAGTTAGAGACTATGAGGGTCCTGGCTGCTGCAATGTTAATGGTTGGGATGATGGGTAAGTAGGGGATTTCCAAGTTTCTTCCCTCTGAGGAACAAAGTACTGAACAACACAGAGGACGAAGACCAAGTCACAGAGACAAGGGAAAAAACTGCTTTAGTTATTCTAGATGGGAGAAGTCCAAAACTCCCAGTCTGTTAAAGGTGTGTGCCTTTTATTGGGCCTCTGGGTTATTGCTTTACCTTTTTGTTCCACATACATAGCTGACATACCTTCCCGCTGCTTTTCATGAATTTTTGGTTTTAACTTCATTTTAATTTTCTTTGTTTTTCTTTTATTTTTAATATTATGACATCATTTCCTTTTCTTTTTGCACCTCTAAACCCTTTTATATACCCTTTCCTTTCTTTTAAATTCACAACCCTGTTTTTTATTATTTGCTATGGCATGCACATGTGTATATACACTTATATTTTACTATAACTTGCTAAGTCTGTGTAATATCATTTCTATGTATGTTTCCAAGGTTGACCATTGTCTGGCCAACAGGTATGCTTTTCACTGAGGAAGACTATTGCTTGTAGTTCTTTCTGTAGTTGGGGACTTCTGAACATTCTGCTTTCTACTTTATCATGTCTATAGATCTCATCTTTGTTTGGATCATGTTTAGGCAGCCATGTTGGTGAGTCTTTATGAGTGTAGCTTCTGACATTAGCAGAATACACAATCTTATAGCAGACTTTTTGCTCCTCTGGCTTTTACCATCTTTCCAACTCCTTTTCAGCAATACTTCCTGAATCTTAGGTGTGGGAGTTGTTTTGTAGATGTATCCATTGGGATTGGGCTCCACAACTCTGCATTTGATTATTTCTATTATGGTCTCCATTTCTTCCAAAGGGTGGTTTTCTTGGTGATCAGTGAGAACTACACTTGTCTGTGGATATAGGAACAAATATTTAAGAGGTAGTTGGATCACTGTGGCTTACTGAAGGAGCGGATGTAGGTTCTCCACCAAGATTCATGACTCCATTAGCTCTGAATAGTAAGCCAGATTTTTAACACCACACATGATTTCCACCTTGTTAAGTAGATCTTAAGTCCAATTAGGGGTTGGCGAGTGCCAAGGCATAAGTGCCACTACATCATCTGTCGTGCTGTTGTGCCATGTTGGCCATTTCTGTGGTTCATGGGCATCAGAGCTAGGCAGTACTGTTGGTTGTTTCCATCTTTTGCATAATGCCTTCTGGTGCCATGAGAGCCAGTTCTCAAAGAGAAGGTTTTCAGGTTGGCTCCAGCTCAGGGGACTCTCATCCTTGTTTCTGAAGTACATGGCATAGGGACTTACCTTCCAACTCTAATCAGGGAGGAACAAGTTCAGGGTAACAGTAGCCTATAATGTTTGGGGAGCCACTTGGAAAACCCTGACCAACAACCCAAAAGAGGGCTTCTCCTGCCTGATGCTTCTCCTGCCTGGGTTTTTGTTAAATTGTCTTTAGCCCTGGAAGAAAGCATTGTCCTCTCATATGGGAAATTTTCACGTAAACTATATATGTGTGTGTATACACAGGTTTACATGCACAGTAGGTATTTTTAGGTAGATAATTAGTAGTATGATTCCTCATGACTTTTCCCAGACAGGCTTACTGTTTTTTTCTCAACTTCCTTCCCTCCTTCTTCTGTATAAACCTTCCTCATCTCCTCTGCCATGTTTCACATATAGCCCTTCAAACCACTTGCACCCCAGTGTTCTCTTCTCTATCCCCCCCAAAATACCCCCAAATGGTCCCTTTTTACTTTCTCGGTTCTTCCGTTGTTCTCATTATGTACCCAGACATGAAGAATTGGTATTAGGAGGAGATTTAAGAGAGAGAACACGATACTTTGCTTTTCTGGTGTGTTAAATTTATGTTCTTTATAGAATCTACTCTTAGGTACTCTGCTATAGCAGACTGAACTGATAAAAAACGGTATATTGTTCTATGCTAATAGAACTTTTCCTGCTGGACTATTGTCTTGATAAATTTGATTCTATTCTTATGTCTCATTTTGTATAAGGGACAAATGTGGTCTTTCTTCCCTTTAATGTGCTTGACAGCAGTCTTTTGGCATTAAAGAACTGGTATCATCTGGAGAATGACTTAGGGCAGTAGATGTCTAGACTCTGAATCAGGTTTATTGTGTTTAACTCAAGATGGCTTTGGGGAGTGACTATGTTATAAGCAGTAAGGTTTATTATCTAAGGCATGGCTAGTGCGAATTGATAACTTTCTCAAGCACATGGGTCTCAGAAATCTATATTTTTGAGGCCCTTCCCAAGTAATGTTTTATCCACTGATGTTTGAAAACCATCCTCATTTCTCATGACAGTAAATAAATGTTATATATATTATTTGCACTTATGAAATGCAGAATTTACAATTATATTTTACTTTCACATTTAATGCATAGTTTGCTGCAAAAATACATTTTATAGTGTTGAACTTTAAAACAAAAGCAGAAGTCTTAATATTTTATACTTGTACACCAATAGATTGTTTTTATGTCCTTATACTTTGTAAACCCATGTCCTAAACTTGGAGGAAATTGGTAAGATGGGGTTTACTTTTAATTATTTTATTTCTTAAAATAAGCCTAATCAAATGCTCCAAATGGATTTGGGTGTATTATTTTACAACCGCAATGATGGCTGTCCTCATAGCAATCTAATATGAATCACGTAGGTGGGGTTCACGATTTTAAAAGTTCTTCATATGATCCCAATGTGCAAGGAAAGTTGCAAACCTCCCTATTAGGGCAGCATTTCTTCACCTTGGCATGCATGAGAATTACCTGGAGAACTTGTTAAAGTAGGGATTCTTGGGGGCTTCTTACTGCTACATCACGGTTTTATTTTAACAAGCTCCCAAGTGAAGCTGGCATTAGTGGTCCACGCTGTACTCAGCAGCTCTGTTTTACAGATGAGATACGTATCCATCTCTGAGAACAGAATCAAGTCTGAGTAATAAAGAAACTACTCTGGGACCAAATTATTCTCTAAAACAGTTTCTTATGTATTTAACAAAGCCTGATTATCACCCATTGTACACCGTGGGAGGTGTCTATCATAAAGTCTACAAAATCAACTTGCAAGGTGGTCACACGATCTTGGCCACATGATGACCAAGCATGTTCAGTGGTTAATATTATATGTTTTTGATACAAGATGGGCTAGATTTTCACAAACGAACTTTCTTCCTTTTCCCAGATGAAGGCCTTCTAAGACATCTATGCTGCCACTTCTCCAATCTTGTTGTGCATGAACCATGCAGGAATGAAGAGTTCCAACCTGACGCTTCCCTTTGTTGTTCATATCTGTCCAAGAAAGGCATAGTTAATTTTCTGCCTTGTATTCCTCATTTCTAAAATGAGTTGGATAAAATGAATGCTTTCAAGCCCCCTTCCACGTCTAAAATTGTTATCCTTTTCATTTTACAGAATCTTAGACTCTAAGCAAACAAGTTGTTTATTATGAAAAAGGGCTTGTGATGGTTCACTAACTCAGTACATTAAAAAGATTGGCTCAAATGTCTGACTTTTGGGGGCTTTAGCGTTTCAGCTTTCAGAAAAGAGCAAATCTGATTAAAATGGGTGTATTTCCATGGTGACTCTGCTTCGTTCATCTGTGGCAGGGAAGCCTAGCCACAGACATCTTTGCAACTATCAAAACCAACAGTTTTAATATAAATAAATTTTCCTCTGGCAAAGATAATACAGGAATTCTATCTTCCTGGTAGGAAATATATCTTTTTGTATTAAAAGTCCACATGCCAAGCAACAGAATTGAGAACATTATAGCCAGATTCAGAAAAGAAAGATTAGTAAAATTTTGTAAGGTTCCAGTTGGCTCTTCTAATCTATTATCCACATGCAGAGCTGTTGGGTAATTGCCAATGAGCCACTGTGAGGCAGGGCTGAAAGGGTGGGACAGAGATTTTAAAGACTAACAACCTAGTAATACAGATGTTTATAAACAACTCTAGAAGCTTTGAGATGTTTTTAAGAAAAAGAAGTAGATTGTAAGGTCACTATCAACATTCTGGATACATTTCCTAAGGAATAATTGCACATGGTAAAAGTTGTGCTCATGGCAGTGTTGAGATAAATTCTTATGCACACGCAATAAGAAAAACATCTAAAGCAGCCTACTTATATGATTAATAATAATTACTACAATGTCTAATGAAAGTTGTTAAGTTGATTACTCTTGTTGTGGAATTTAATAGAATGTAGCCACTAAGAGTATTACAAGGATGGGAACATACATGTGAAAGTGGTCATCAGGTGTGAAGTTACACAGTCCAGTGTGGAATCAGTGCTTCCACCATCAGCATTTGTAAGACGCCGCACTAGAGTCAACAGAGGGAAGAGGTGATTTTTCCCTTCGTGTCCTACCTTTGCATAGCGTGTCTTTTCTATCTTAGCGCCATGTGCGTTGAAGTACATGGTTTATCAGGAACAAACAATTGAAGTATAAACTCTCCAGCCATGCTGCCAGTCTGCAAAAATGATGTTCTTTGTATGACTTAGGAAAATTGGGGGCAATTTTGTAGCCTCTCTTCTAAATTTCAGTTTATGTAATGGAGTAATAGCAGCTACTTTATAAGTTATAATAGCAGTTACTTTTAATAAGTTAATGTGTGTATAAAACAGAGCATAGAATGAGCTATAATAAGCAATGTCTGTTTGCTATTTAGTTTTGTCTAAAAGGATGGTATCAGTTTTCTGTTAATGTACTAAGTTAGAAGGAAAAAACATTTACTTTAGCTTATTACCTAGGAGATCTCAGTCCTTGACTAGACAGTTCTGTTGCTTTGAGTTTGTGGCTAGACATCACATCAGGGTGTAAGCACATGGAGAGAAATCTGCTTTCTTCATGGCAAAGATCAGAAAGAGGCTGAGGTCCCATAATTCTGACCTATGACTTCCCAATAGGACCATGTTTTCTTCCCTTTTCATATAAGTATCATATTGTAAACCAGTGTGGTCTCAGGTTCAAGATCCAATTATTTTTTAAAAATATTTTTTTATATCTCCTTCTGTCAACATTAGAATTTATGTCTGTTAATTATTAGATGTAACAAGCTGACATTGATTGATTTTCAAATGTTAACTCGGATTTATCACAGAAACAAACCTGACATGGCCAGAAAGTGGTTCTTTTCATCTATTACTGCTTTTACAATACTGATAGTTTGCTTAAGGCTTTTAAGAATGTCTAAATCTATGACTGATATTCATCTAGAAAATTCTCTTTTACACTTCAAAATTTCCTGTAATTTAATATTTACCTTTTGGTAGCTCACTGAGTTCAATCATGGTTGCCTGCATGAGTGGAAGTTGGGGGATGGTTAGTGGATCATGGGTTCTAGTAGCTAACCCACTAAAGAAAATGATACTCCCTCTCCTGACATCTGTTCTGTACTGATCTTCCTTCAGACAAAGCTGAGATATCATGTATTCTTTTTCCTATCCATGTAGTAAGCTTGATGCGCTCAAGTCTCATGTAGGGTTTTGAAGGTAACTAGAGTTGCTGTAAGTTCATTGGTGCAAAGGCCCTACCATACCCAGATGGTGGTGTCTCACAGCACTCTACCCCATCTTACAGTTCTTACAATTCTTTTTTTTCTTAGAACTTTATTTAAAAAAGAAAGATACAAGTACAGATTTTTTTATATTCCTGGGTCTTGGATTATTAATGATTTAAAGTCCAGGTATACCATACTCTGAGAGGGTGCTATACACTTATTTTTTTTCCTAAGAGAACTGAGGATTTAACATTTTGGCCTTTGTTTTTCTTGAGCTTCGTATGGCCTGTGAGTTGTTTCTGGGGGGTATTCAGAGGTTTCTGGGGCTAGTATTCAATTATCAGTGACTGCATATTATGTCTGTTCTTTTGTGACTGGGTTACCTCACTCAGAATAATATTCTCTAGATGCATCCATGTTCCTAGGAATATCATAAAGTCGTTGTTTCTAATAGCTGAATAGTACTCCATTGTGTAAATATACCACAAGTTTTGTATCCATTGATCTACTGAAGGACATCTGGGTTCTTTCCAGCTTCTGGCTATTATAAATAGGGAACATTGTGGTGTATATGTCCTTATTGTATGTTGGAGCATCTCTGGGCTATATGCCCAGAAGTGGAATAACTAGGTCTTCAGGTAATACTACGTTCAATTTTCTGAGGAACCACCAGACTGATTTCCAGAGTGGCCGTATGATCTTACAACCCCACCAACAGTGGAGGAGTGTTCCTCTTTCTCTGTATCTTAACCAGCATGTGCTATCATCTGAGTTTTTGATATTAGGCATTTTGACTGGTGAAAGATAGAATCTTAGGGTTGTTTTGATTTGCATTTCCCTGATGAGTAGGGATGTCAAGCACTTCTTTAGATGTTTCTCAGCCATCCGATATTCCTCAATTGAGAATTTTTTTGTTTGACTCTGTACCCCATTTTTTATAGGATTGTTCGATTCTCTGGCGTTTAACTTCGTGAGTTCTTTGTATACATTGGATATTAGACCTCTATCAGATGTGGGCTTGATAAAAATCTTTTTCCAATCTGTTGGCTGCCAGTTTCTTTTCTTGACAGTGTCCTTAGCCTTACAGAAACTTTGCAATTTCATTAAGTCCCATTTCTCGATCCTTGGTCATAGAAAACAAGCCATTGGTGTTCTGTTCAGGAAATATTCTCTTGTGCCAACGTGTTTTAAGGTTTTCCCTACTTTCTCTTCTAATAGTTTCAGTGTAGCTGGTTTAATGTGGAGATCTTTGATCCACTTGCACTTGAGCTTTGTACAAGGAGATAAGAAAGGGTCTATTTTCATTCTTCTACATGCGGAGTGCCAGTTGGAACAATACCATTTATTGAAGAGACTGTACTTTTTCCATTGAATGCTTACAGCTCCTTTGTCAAAAATCAGGTGACCATATATGTGAGAACTCATTTCTGGATCTTCTATTCTATTCCATTGATCCATTTGCCTATCTCTGTATCAGCACCATGTAGTTTTTAACACAATTGCCTTGTAATATAGCTTGAGGTCAGGGATGATGATTTCTGAAGATGTTTTCTTGTTGTTGAGGATGGATTTCTCTATTCTAGGTCTTTTGTTATTCCAGATGAAATTACATATTGTTCTTTCCAACTCTATGAAGA
Organism: Micromys minutus; assembly: GCF_963924665.1. Classification (NCBI taxonomy): domain Eukaryota; kingdom Metazoa; phylum Chordata; class Mammalia; order Rodentia; family Muridae; genus Micromys; species Micromys minutus. The sequence goes on along the minus strand of NC_137973.1, from coordinate 68,765,082 downwards.
ATTGGGTTGGAATTTTGATGGGGGTTGCATTGAATCTGTAGATTGCTTTTGTTAAGATGGCCATTTTTACAATGTTGGTCCTTCCAATCCATGAGCATGGGAGATCTTTCCATTTTTTGATGTCTTCCTCGATTTTCTTCTTTAGAGATTTGAAGTTCTTGTCATACAGGTCCTCCCTTACTTAGTTAGAGTCACACCAAGGTATTTCTTATTGTTTGTGACTATTGTGAAGAGTATCTTTCCCCCTAATTTCTTTCTGCACATGTTAGTCCTTTGAGTAGAGGAAGGCTACTGATTTGTTTGAGTTAATTTTATATCTAGCCACTTTGCTAAACTTGTTTATCAGCTGTAGGAGTTCTCTGGTGGAATTTTTGGACCACATACGTACACTATCATGTCATCTGCAAAATTGATGTTTTTACTTCTTCCTTTCCAATTTGTTTCCCTTTGATTTCCTTTTGCTGTCTAATTGCTCCAGCCAGGAATTCCAGTACTATATTGAATAGGTGGTGGGAGAGTGGGAAGCCTTGTCTAGTCCCTGATTTTAGTAGAATTGCTTCAAGTTTCCCACAGTTAAGTTTATGTTGGCTGTTGGTTTGCTGTATATTGCTTTTAATATGTTTAGATATGGGCCTTGGATTCCTGTTCTTTCCAAGACTTTTAACATGAAAGGGTGTTGAATTTTGTCAAATGATTTTTGTGGGCCAGCTGTGAGTTCTGGTGGCAGGTACTCAGTTGTCTTTGTGGGTTCAGGTGAAGAAGGTCTTGTGAGGCTCTCTGGGACATAGGCTCTTTCCCACTGGTCCTGATAGTGGTGGGAATCTGGGTCTTTCTCCAGGCCAAAATGGACATTTTTTTTTTCAGTGAGTACAGCACTCTCTGATCACTGAGAATTTATGGTGTGTCCTCCCTGGGCCTTTGTATGAGGTTCTCCTCTGGTCCTGGTGTAAATGCACCCATGCAGCTGATATTCCAGAACAGCCTTTCCCCAGCAGATCAAAATTCTCTCTGACAGGGTCCTGGGCACAGTCTCCAAGCGCTCTCTTTGCTCTGGGTGCACAACCTCTCTAGGTCTGTCCCCCAGGTTACCTGCTGGTCTAGGTGGCAGAGCGCCTGGCATCTTGTCCGGGAGCACAGCCTTTCTGGGCAGATCCCCTTACAATTATTTATGCCCCCTCCTCATTACGTTCTCTGAGTCTTAGAGAAACTGATCTGCTGTACTGCTTAGGACCAAGCACTCAATAATCACAAATTCTCATCATTTTCATCAGGTATAAGTATCTATATTAATTATTGCCCACTACGATCAGGTTTCCTGACCAAACCTGAGAATAGATTTTGCTATAAACATAAATATTTAGAAGGAAGTTTGAACCATATTCATTGAGAAAAAGAAAAATAGCAGCTTTTTCCAAGTCTCATGACCTTGGAGGTCACAGGTATTTATCAAGGTTTTTTGGACCAGACATGAATTCTCTAGTTTAGAGCAAAATCAATCAGAAAGTAGTTGGTTATCCTCAGACCAGTCATGTCACTCTTGCACCAGTGAGCACATCTGGTCAGATAGAATGATAATATATCTCATATGATTCACAGTTTAGTAAGATCGCTGGTGACATCTCTTTTCCAGCAGCCTATAGAGCATCTTTCATTACAGTGAAAGATGGGATGAGAGAAGCTGGGGAAAAGTTTCTAACTCAGTTCCAGCTTGAATTTTCTGCTTGCAACCAAAGTGCATTGTGCCTTAAATCAATGTGTGTAGGGTCTTGACATGTAACTCTGGTGGGAAACCAGGACCAGCAGTAATAGAAACTGCAGAATTAGGCATCCCAAACCTTGGCCTGGGACTTTCTTTGGGATTGTTGCAATTTCCTATCTAGGCTATAATAATTCTTAAAACCAGTAGAACCAGTTGAGAACAAAGACAACTTTGCTATAAAATCTGGAAGAGTTTCTGTACACTAACATTTAGTTTTTCTTAAATGCTTAGTTGATCTCAATAGTGAAACAATCTAGACTTGTTCCCTTTGCAGAACATTTTGAACTGACTTGATATGAAAACATATTCATGCTGTTATTACTTATTTGCATTTTCTGTGTTTGTTCTGATAATATGATTGGAGAGCTCATGTTTACAAATACTAAAATGTGTTCATAGGACTACTAATAATACCCATTTTCATAATTTCCTAATACTGCACCATGTCCACACTGAACACACCATGTATTTGCTTTCTATTTTGTTAGCATCTTTATTCTAGCTTTTCCCCTGTGATCTGGATGTTTTTTATACTATTATATATTGCCAGAGGCAACAGAAGCCTGCTTATTTTCTTTTCAATATTTAAGACATTATTTATTTATTTAATGACTTCTACATAACCAGGTTTCCATTCCAAGAAGGTTCTGAATTAAGTGAGATGAGCAGAATTTTTTTGCTCCCCTCTTCAGTGAGCCCTTAGGCAATTCAAAATATGTAAACAGGGTGTTCTGCTGTTGCTGGCAACTGGGGCTGATATTGGAACTTTATATAGGCTTGCTAGAAAACCAATGAGCTAGACTGGGTGAGAGACAGTCAAAACACCAGAAACCCCTCCTTCTATGTGCACATTGCATCTGATTGTCTGGTCATTCCTCTGAGTACTGTAAACTAAACTTTGTTTTCTAAAGTTTTGACAATGTTATGCTAACATTTTACCTGTTTTTTGGTCAGTCTTTCTTTGGAGTTATTTATTTATCTTTTATCTTCTGGAGATGGATTTCTGAATCGTTCAGTGAAGAACATTTATTTTCCTTTATGTAGTATTTTATTTGCATCTCATAAAGTTCTGTTGCATTTTCAGCGTATCCAAAGAGATGTATTTGAGCAGAATGAGGTATGGCTGAAGCAGTGCTGTGGTGAGTTTGGTGGATGCTCCTGGACCAAAGGGTTCACGCTCTACATTAGCACCAAGCCTCAGATTCAGGTCCACTCAATTCTGTCGTAGATGATGGTATTGCTTCACTGAAGGTTTTATCACCATGGAAGCAGGATCTAACTGACTGGGACATGAATATCACCCTCTTTTCTCAACTAGAATAGTGCTTAAGGTCATCTTAAAAACTCAGCAGTGGGTCACTTGAGAATCTTATAGAAATGTCACCACAGACCTATACATAGTCTTTTTTCACTTTCCTTCCATATAAATTGATGTCACTGGGACACTGAAATTCCACCAGAGTAATTTTCATATTAGCCTTTTCTCAGAAAATTAAAGCAATGAGAGAAGGATTTCTGGAAGCACTCATATTCAGCCCCCAAACTGAAGAAAGTAGACACCAAAATTTATGCAGAAAGTGCTAGCAACTCATAAGGCTTAGGGGTAGAGGTGTGAGGATGTAACACTGTGCACAATGAGCGTTGATGCGGATGAAGGGAGGATGTAGAAGAACATGTTTTAGCCAGGCCACAGAGGATTTTATATCTATCTACCTTGGGAAGTTTTGAACCTTAAATACCAATAGAAATGCTTTATCTGTAAAGGCTACGGATATTGGGAAAAAAACAATGAAATCTCTCTAACAGATAGAATTAGAGATGTAAAGTTTGGCAGGGTAAAGGGGTGCATATCTGTCACCCCAACACTTGAAGAATGGAGGTAGGAGGATCAGAAGTGTGAGCCAGCCTGTGCTACATGGAGCCTTGTTTTCATCTTCTTTAACAAGAACAGGGTATGGTGTGCTTCATTGAAATGGTGAAGATGATGCTATCATTACTTTATGTTCCACAGCATGTTGTCATGTTTGCCCACAAAACCAGTCACTGAGGTGAGAAGTTTATTATTCATTCAGTTCTTCAGAAGGAGACCATTTTTCTGTGGACTCACCCAGTAGGACTCTGGATGGCATTTTACTCTAGGGGGACCACACAGCTTCCTCCTCTATGGCTTGCAGGCAAATGGTACCCAAAAAGAGAGGTCGCTATATTGTCAATCCTCAGATCTGCAGCCAGTTCACTGCTGTGCATTTATTAAAGGCATAAATCTGAACTTGTGCTGAAGAGGTACCAGGGAGATGTGATTTGTGCAATGTAGAACAAAGGACTCACTCTAGTGTCCAAAGTCAGACTTCTTGCTGTCTCATTAGGTGATATTTTCTAGTAGATGACATCGAAGGTTGCGCTGCCCCTTAAATCTGAAACCAGAAGAATAGGTGAGAGTCATTATCAAATCCAAGCGAGTATTCACACTGTAAATTGTGAATAATTCATTAGAAGTGAAAAAAATTCTGAATTGATTGTTATAAAAGCTGCAACTGAAAATTAAGTTCTCTAGCTATAAAATCATTCTCCACAAATATTAAGACTATTAAAGTAGGCGTGGATGGCAGGAGAATTGGAGAGAGGAACAGAGGAAAGTGGACCTATGTACATGGGTTTCTGCGAAGCGAGCCCTTCAGAAGTCCCACCAGCAGAAACATCACTGTGATCAAAGTATCCAAACCATGTGGAAGAAGACAAGTTTTCAAAGGCAGCATTGGCAGTCCTATGTGACAAAAGTAGCAAGGGTTTTTGTGTATGGGATGTAATGGAAAAGGCTGAGAAGAAAAGTGCAGCTGTATTGACCAGATCTGACTCAATTGCTTCTGCCGATCTGAAGTGATACCTTGTCTTACAGGTGCAGTACCCTGTGCAATAAGAATCAGTATGTGCAGCCATGGACATTTGAGGAAGGGAGGGGAGTCTTCTGTCCACCTCAGCAACGTCAGTGGGTAATTAGCTTCCTTTAATACATGAGCTATTGTGGTCATCAGAAATAAGCAATGGAGAGCCCCACCTTATACTCCTGCATACATGTTGATTACTTTGCTAATAATTCCTCCATTGGATTCTCCAGTGGTCATATAGCTCTATGTTCAATCTTCTGAATCAATTTCTTCTGTCACTTTTACTATACAATGTAAAGGTCATAGCTAGGCACTTATTAAAATTACCCAGTATATCTTTATTTTTGTTGAACTTCACTGTGTGTGATCATTAAACTTTTGTTTCGATTAGTTCTAGTTTGCATTTGTCTTGTACTTGGGAGGTTGCCATGTTAAAGAACAGCACAGCAGTGGGTATGTAACCAGCACCTATCTTGCTGATCTCAACATCGTCTTTGTTCTCGGGGCTCACCACTACTCTCTTTCTCACCACAAACCTTTTGATACAGTATTAAAGGTAATTTGGGTCCTCCTTGGCCTGCCTTTGTATGATCTCAAGTATTCAGCCAACCAGTTCCAGGTGTTATTTTCCTCCCACTACCCATAGTATCTCAAGCCCCTATTTTCTGTTTGGTCAGTTCTTAATTCTAACTATGTGCAGTTACATTGTTGCTGTAGCTTGGATTCCAGCTGCCAAAGTATAAGAGGATTGGTTGGCAGCCTCTGGTACTACTGGGTGGTAGTGGAGCCTGTAGGAGGAGGTGGAGTCCAGTGCGAGGCACTACTTCACTGGGATGTTCCCATTGAGAAGCTACTGGGACCCAGGATTCTTGTCTTCTTTCTTTGCTTTCCATCTTTCAGGAAACAAACATGTTTCATTTGCAGCATTTTCCCCATCATGATGTGCCAACCACCTTACCACACCTGCAAATGTAACTAACTGATTGTTGACCAAGACCTCTAAACTCATTATCCCAAAGAAGCCCTTCTTCCCTTAAATTGATTTGTCTCAAGTATTTTGTCACAGATATGGAAAAACAAAGACTAGGAAAGTTATCTATGCAGAACAAAATAAGTTTCCCTGGACACAGGCTATTCCAAGAAAGTCCTTTTGTTGTTTAGATGAACACCTAAATACATTCAGAGGCACATTAACTTTTTGGAGTTCAGTTTTGTTAATGAACACTTCTATTTGCTTTTTAGCCTTTTCTGTATTTATCTTATTTCTTAGTCCCTAAAGTATAAATTATCAACTACCTGGATCTTATTCCATGAGCTGCATAGTTAAAAATTTGCACAGTTCTCGTGTTTGGCAAAAATCTGCTGTGAAAGATAATAGTGCATTCAGAATAAACAGGATTGGCTTTGGGAATGAATCCAAGTTTAGATCTTTGGCAGGGTTAGACTTCTACTGGAAATACAATTAACCAAAATTCTGGCTCAAAATCCTTTGAAAGATAAAGCTGTAGGGATTATCCTAATGTATTCAAGGTGGCCCTGTACTTTGAGTACAGCTAATAATAAGCTCCCTGGAAACAATGAGGAGAGCTTTGGCAGATTATCAAAGCTCAAGAAAATCAACTTCAGATATGCCCAAGACTACCGTGTCCAAAACAGACTGGTGCTTTCACGTTCACCATTTCATTTGGAATGCTATCTTTAGGGGTGTGGGAGGCATTTTTCATTATCATGAAGAAAGGGCAATACATTTAGCCTCCCACATTCAGTGTGTTTCCTCGTGTTTTCTTATAATATCTGAATTCATAGTTCCTTCCTGCAAAAAAAAAGGCCACCCAGGAGCTGAGGTGACAGTCATGTTCAGAGGAATCTGTGGTATAGTTTGGCTACAGTCCCTGAAAGCCCCTTTTCCTATACGGTTGTCTGTCTGCTTCCTCCCTCACTTTCTCTCTCCTGTTGAGATGGGGTTCCCGACTTAGCCTCCCAGAGTCCTGCACATTAGAGGCATGGGACACTGCTAGTGTTCCTGTAGTTTGGGGGGGTGTTAGTAGCATTGGCTATTAATTCATCAGTGGATGAGGTCATCAGTGGCCCTACCTACCAAATTCAGCCTTTACAGATTTGAGAGCAGATTTTGCAAAGTAGTCTGGGTTCAAGAATTACTGAAGAACCTACTTTGATCTCCTAAAATATAGAAAATGAATGGAAAAATCATATACATCCTAAAAATGTCTTTACCAAGTCAGCCACAGCCAACATTCATAGAAAACACTCAATTGTTACAACTGGAGGAATAAAACCCTTTTGTTTTCAGGAAGCATGCAACTCCAGCTCCAGTCAGTTTTCAAGGAGGTCATTTAAGAATCACCTGTGGTACATTTTCAAGAGATACATTCTTTCTCTGCTCAAAGGCTAGTTTTCTTCCCCCAAGAATTTAGGTCATTCTTGCCTGGGGTGGGCAGTGTGGACAGAATCTACCACGGATCAGGAGTTCCTTGTGAGAGCAGACCCTGTCTCCAGAGAATCGAGGGGAGAAAGGGTTGAAGAACAGAGCTCCTCATTGTTGAGGCATATTTCTTAGCTGTGTCTTGAAATCTTTGAGGTGTTAGTAACAGAGACCCGTAGGCAGTGTTCATTACGTTTTATTGCAACCTTATGGAAACCATATATTTTATTCTGACAAGGACGATGCTGCAATTTCTGGCTGAGAGACCTCAACTCCTGTCTTCCTGTGAAAATTATATCAACTCATAACAGTGTTCTAATGCTTGCAAACTTTTTGGTGGGAGTGATGAAGAGCCATGTATGTGTTCACTGTTGAATAGAAATAAGCAAACAGATATCTAGCTAACTAAGCTTGGCCATTTGATAAGCAAAACACTTCAGAACATGAGTCCTAAAAACGAAAAATAATCAAAGGTCATTATCATGTAAAGGTTTGGAAGACACTGTGGGCTGTGACTAAGCTGGGGAAGCAGCTGATTTTTTGTTTTTTTAAATTAGTGGTTTCTTCTTAATGGTGAGAGGTGCATAACTGCCCCCCCCACATGCTTTCAAACAGAATAAAGAAAGAACAACAAATACATCAAGAAGATGTTTCTAAATTTCTACATGCTGCTTGTTATCACTTACTAATAGTCAAATCCTTTAAAATTATGTGTGTCTTATATACCGAGTAAATTTGAATTCTACAAAATTCTGCTCTTCCTGGGATGGCTGATGTAGGTGGAGAGATTGTGGGAGGCTCAACCTTAGCAAGTCACTCCATAATTTTAGTATCATAAACCAGTTCTTGGTATTACATAAGACTTGACTATTTAGCCTAAGAAGTGTATCTGAAAATTCAAATTTTATTAATGTAGCTTGCATATTTTTTGTATAACACCTTATATATTAAAATTTGAATGACATGTTCTCCTTTTTACAGAATTTGCAAGAATTTCCTCCAGAAAAATCGTCATTAGGAAAATTGTTTGTAAGCTATGAAAATCATTGAGTAGTTGGAAACTACTGTCCTTGTCTTTGGGAAGAAGAAGATTATTTGTCATTTTCTCTGTCTTCCTCCTTTATATTCCATTTAAAGATGGATGAGAAGTGTGCACACCTGTAATCTCAGCATATGGGTGATAGAGACAAGAGAATTAGGAACTTGAGATCATACCCGACTGCATAGCAAGTGTTGACCAGCCTGGGCTACAGGATACCCTGCTTCAAAAACTGGCATAACATTAGATGATGAAACAAAAAAGGCCAGAGCTTTCTGAAACGACTACCAGACCACAGCCACACAAGGGTGACATGAGTTCCAGACGTAAACTTTCTTTTGTCTGTCATGATGTCCACAAACCCTGTCAGGAGGCAATGAAAGTTGACGTTCTGGTGGAAAAGAAAATATCATTGAATTCAGAACTACAAAGTGTTATAGGATAATTCCACTTGTAATAATAAGAATGAGCATATTTTTTGATTCCTTATCATTCTTGTAAGAGTGAACCTGGCAGGTGTGGTTTGATATTTAGTTAGACAACTACAATAAATAAGAAAGGGGGTTTCCCTCACTACATAACAAATGAGCTTATTCCAGAGAAGATATTACAATTTTCAACAAACAATAAATATATTTGGTAGAGAAAATATATAGTTAATTACATGTAATTCTGTTGATTTTTGTTCTGCCTTGCATAGTAAAATACTATCTTCTACTGTAAAACACTCAACCAAACAAGACCAAACAGGTGGCAGGGTATAGCTCACCAACATGCCATAGTTACTGACCCTTTGTTTCTCAAGGCCACATATTTTTTCAGTTGACTGAGTCACTTATGAAGCTTCTGGAAACAGATTATTTAAGCTGAAAGGGACAGAAGGGTCTGTGCTCTACAGTGGCATCTGAGGCTTTAGGAGTAGCTTGTCCTGAAGTCAGTACTCAAGGCTCTCCCCTTCTCTGGGGATCTGGGTGACACCATGGCAGCTGTCCAACACTGCTTCACTGTACTTATGGATTGCTCAGCATCCCACCTCCTGTTCTAACAAGTGAGGCTTCGTTTTTTTATATTGCTATAATTCCAGAAGCTGAACTGTAGCAAGAGAAGGGCTGCCTCTCACAAAAGCTTCTAGCAACTACAGGGTCACCATGGCAACACATTTTGGGGGATTAAACATTTTGAAGCAGGAACTGATGAGGAGAGAGGGATACATGCAGTCAACTGAGATTTTGACTAGAGGCAGAAAAATAACACGATGTTTCCCCAGAGATACGAGGGTTGAGAAAAAAACCCATAGCTCATATAGGTTTCCTGACACAAAGAAAATCCACATAGGAGGTGAATCAATGTCGTTCCTCAGCTCTCTGCAACCAAGAAAGAAATGGAAAGGTTTGTGTGTTTCTAGTTCATTTTCTTGTCCAGGAACACGTTTACTTTGTGATCTGTGTTCTATTTACTTTCCTTTATCCTTTCTTAGATATTATTTTAGACTGCATTATTCTCCAAGGCAGAACTTAGGAAAGGGCATTGAGTGTATTTGGACTGTGTTTGGCATTTGTTCTAAACACAAGATGAAACAAACTTAATTCTTAGACAACAGACCAGGATGTGGCTGCATCTTCAATGCTCATGCCTTTTGCAAGAAACCTGAGACTTGGAGTAGACGTTCAAACCAACCCTTTGGGTTTTTTTTTTTTTTTTTTTTTTTTTTTGTTGTTGTTGTTTGTTTTTGTTTTTGTATTGATTTTGTTTGTTTAATTCTGATATCTTTCTCTTTCATCTCCCATCTTCTTGAAGACTAAGGCAGAGCTAGTAAATAGTAAAGCCTTGTGTACAGAGAGTTTCTTCAAATTGTGAAAAGTGTATAATAGTTTTGAGGAATCCTGGAGTTCTCAGGGTTACAATTACTGATATCATAGTGTGAAATTAGCATAAGTTAGCATAGTGAGGATGATAGTTCTGAAGAGGCGGAACGAGAAGGATCTCACTGATCACTAAAATAATCTTGAGGTGTGTGTATCCTATTTTGGATTTCAGAGTACCCTGTGGTCAATTTAGATGCAGAACCTAATTGTAGCTAGATGATTATACCAGGACCATAAAGCCAATAATTCACAAAGATGGACCTTCTGGGGCTTCTCTTGGTTTCTGAAAAAATTAGGAGCCAGAGGTCTGGAGACAGTGATGAGGATTCCAATTCTAATTCTGCCTCTCATTTGATGAGCAATTGACTGTCTTATCTACTCCCAGAGAACCACTAGGAAGGTTAATGAGTAGTGTTTGGATGGGGTATGGGTCCCTGTTTGAAATAAAGCTGCCTTTATTTGCATTTTCAAACAACAATAGCAGCAATAAAACCCACAAATAGAAAAAGAAACATTTTCTATTTATCTGTAATGTATAGATGGCAAGATTTCCTGCTTGAGTCAGTCAGAGCCAGGATCTTGCTGTAGTACCTGAAATGTATTAAGGGCACACTTTTCTGGTTGTGATTATGTTTTAAAAATATTCATTTTATTTCTAATTATATGTATGTGTGTGTTTATGAATATGGGTATGTGAATAGGAGTATAGTTGCTATGGAAGCCAGAAGAGGGCATCAGATTCCCTGGAGCTGGAATTACCATATAAAGAGGATAGCTTATTTCTAAGGTTTCTTCATGTGCAGTTTGACTTTTGGATTAGTTTTTAACATGTAGGTTAGAGATTTTTTTTGTCATAGAATATCAAATGTACACTCAAGACCAGTGGTGATACCATAGTTTTCTTTTTTCCCTTTTATCTATTCTTCCTTCCCTTCCTTCTTTCCTTTTTTCTTCCTTCCTTCTTTCTCCCTTCCTTTCTTGCCTTTTCACCTCTTTCCTCCATGCCTTTCTTTCTTTTTTTTCATTCTTTCCTTTTTTTATTTTAAAGACAGAAAAAATTCCTAGCATGAAGCTGAAAACAATGCCTTGCACCCAAATGAGGAGCAATTGACATTTGGTTGCTGCTGGAAGAAGAAAAGTCAGTTTTATTTAAAAGTAAGATAGATATCAGGTATGTCAATCAAACTCTATGTCCAGGAGTAGTTAGCCCAAATTGGATGAGAGAGAGAGAGAGAGAGAGAGAGAGAGAGAGAGAGAGAGAGAGAGAGAGAGAGAGAGAAAGATGGAGGGAGGGAGGGAGAGGAGAGGAGGGATGGAGGGGAGGGGAGGGGAGGGAGAGAGAGAGAGAGAGAGAACAAAGAACAGGAACTTCTTGGGTAGGGAAGATCTGTGAAGAGTTGAGGGAAAGAGAAGAATAGATCAAAATGTACTATATATCATTCTCAAATAATTAATAAAACAACTTGAATCACTCATATGAACATGAATAAAAATGAGTAAAATGAGGGCTAGGTATACAGTGGCAGAGTGCTGGCATGCATGTGTGACATATTATTTTAATCCTATATTTGTGTATCAGAGATAACGAGACAGAAAGACAAAGGAATGGAGAGACAGAGAGTTACCATGAGCAACACAGCATCTATAGAGAAAAGACTGTGAGGATACAGATGCCAATCTACAACTCAAGGGAAGAGGCCTCAGGTCTTAGAAGTTCAGCCCAGCATCTTATAAGAAATTGGCCTTCTGTTGGTTAACCCACTGATCTGTATCTTGTGATGTATCTTGTGTATCGGATAAAGCCATCTGATGTTGCAGCAGAATGAACAAATTAAGAGAATTTCAAGTGAAGAAGAGGAGTCATAAACATTTTAAGTAATCTATAACTGGGTTGGCCATTAGATAATATTATACACGAAGTCCTGGAAAAAGGGACTTTTCAAACCAAAGCCTCCTTTCCTGAAGGTGTTTAAGGAGGGTGTGTGCAGACTGCAAGTCTTTGCACTCATTGTTTTGACTCCATCTCTCTGGAGGACCCTGTCTTGTAAGACTGTGGGTGATGAGCATCCGTTTTCAGTCCTGGATCACACCTGCCTTAGGCCTTGATGCTTCTGTTGGCAGACAGCACATTGGGAAAAAGAAGGCATCAATCTTAACACAATTAGGATTTTAAAATTTCTTGTTTAGTAAACATGCACTTCAAATATTTATTCCCATCTCCCTCAATTTTATGCCTTTTCTTTGCTTTCCCAGAAGAGAATTCAGTTCCTCTGCTGTACGTGGTTCCTTAGGAATCTGAATTCTGTCCCTCATTCGCTGTCACTGCTTCTTAATTGTCCTGTGAATTTTAAAAGGCCACGAGGTTATGAAGTCCACGCGCTTTTGTAGAACCCCTCCCCATTTCTGTGACCAATAAGATTTGTTTGGGTGCTCTTTTCTTGAGACTTTCATGCTCAATGTTTATACTGGGGCTTTGCCTCCTGTGATCTACAAACTCAGTTTGCTGCTTACTATTTTGTGAAGCTAAGGAGAGGATTGTCTTTGGTCACACTGTCCGTCCATTTGAGTGACTTGTTTGTTCAATATTCTCCCACACATGTTGAAAGAGCAAATTAAAGGCCATGATATTGACTCTTCATCTGGAGTTCAATGGGTTTAATCTCACTCTATTCCACTGGTGTTCAGTCTAAGACGCCTACACAGAAACCCCAACTTTTCTAACAACGTAGATCAGCGCAGTAGAAGAAAATAGCAGTCCCTGGAATATGCTTGTCCATGGACTGAAGACCTGCTTCTATACTCTGGCTGGTATATAACCTAGAATCTAGAATCTACCTGAGGATTATAGGCTCTGTATGAATACAGAGAAAGGATGGTGTTTGAAAGGCTATGGGATAGCATGATGCTGGCCTCACAGTAAACTCCGTGCAGCCACAGTGACTGCTGAGTTGGTTCATCTTCTCCTTCTCCTGAATTGGGCGAGCGGGCGGGGGGAGGGGGGAAGAGAAAGCTGTTTTGCTTCCCTTTGCCCTGTGTCCTGCACAGGCACAGATACATTGCTACTTTCCATTTCATGCTCTTAGTCCAGTTTCAGGCAATTTTACACACTTGTACTCTCTTTTACTGACTTCTGCTTAGGTAATAACTTTGGCTGTTTTTCTATTTTATATATGAAATACCCACAGTGTCTAGAATGTTCTAGGTGCTCAGTGAATAATTTACTTAACAAGTTCCTAGTTATTACAATTGTATTAGTTAGGCATTAGGAATATTGAATTGGGAGAACTTTCTGGGAGAAAGAACTTATTGTGGTTAGCTTCCTTGGTTATATTTCTGTGACATCACAAAACCTAAATGGCTTTATCTGGAAACTGTGCTGTTAATAAAATCATCACAAGTTCACATATTCATCTCATAAGAATTAAGATACTACTGCAGATGCTGTGTCATGACAGGATTCTTGCCTGTCTGATGGATAAAGATGTTTGGCAATAATGAAAAATTAGAAAATGCTTTCAGGACATTATGAGGTATTGCCAGTTATGTCAAAAGTATGAGATAAGATATTTAAAAAACAACAAAGAAGATATGGTGAGAATCTTTAAAGAGAGCCGGAGTGTTCAAAAGAGAGTTCTGGGCAAGGTATGGATATCCAGAATCTGGGATAGCAAAGGAAATATCAGCAGAGGAATTCTCTGTGCTGGAGAGTATGGCTCAGTTGGTAAGGTGCTTTCTTTTCAGGTACGAGGTCCTCAGTTTGAATCTTTAATATTCAGATAAAAACCTGGTCACACTTGTTCTGTAATCCCATTGCTGGGAAGAAAGAAACAGTAGGTAGGACCCCTGGGAGTGGCCAGCCATGCTAGCTGAAATAATTAGCTCCATCAGAGAGAGAGAGAGAGAGAGAGAGAGAGAGAGAGAGAGAGAGAGAGAGAGAGAGAGAGAGAAAACATGACATGTTGGGGAAGATATCTGATATTAACCTCTAGTTTCTACACACACGTGCACACATATGTACATCTGAATACATATGGGCACACACATATGAATGCACACACACCCCCTCACATACATGTACAACAATTGCAAAATAGGTCAGAAGGTAGCTAGCAGGGATTTGTACTTATGCATTGCTGAGAATAACCTTGTCTTAGAATGTGTGGATTGTGCTAGATTCAGAAGGATGGCTGCTTATAAGACAGAGTGATAATGAGCCAGAAAGTTATGATTATGGTGTGGTGAGAAGAGTATGTGGGAAAGGTTATATAAGTGGATAATGCTTTTCTGGAGAAAATAGATTTTAAAAAGGGAACATGGTAAATTACTAGTAGGATGAGCCTCTCTCGGTCTCTCTGTCTCTGCCTGTCTCTGTGTGTCTGTCTGTCTGTCTGTCTGTCTGTCTGTCTCTCTCTCTCTTCCCCCCCAATGCAACTAAACTACATAAGCTAGAGTTGCAGCTGTGTTTCTGCCTCATTCAGTCAGGATTTGTTTCATGTCTACTAAAATCATAGCTTCAAACACTGTTTCAAAACCAAGGGAAGAAAAGTGGAAAATTTTTAGAAATTAATTTTAAAAACTAAGGTATAAACTATGATTTCTTAAGAATCCAACACAACAGTCAGTCAGCATGTTAGGAAGCATCAATATGGCTTTTCAGGGGCCCTAACCTGATGACAAAGCAGTGATGTGCTGAAGACGTGAACAGTCTTAACAATGACTGTGAAGTTGAGAACCCAATTGAACCATGGCTTTTGAGGGGGAAGGCAAGGTGAATCTGAGTGTCACTGGCCATTTTCTTTAAAACAGAACAAAATGTAAAAACAAACCTGAAAAACAGCCAGCCAGATTCTTTGCCAAAATTTCACATGGATTACTTCTAACCTGGTTTCCAAAAGAATCCTTGTTTACCTCTAAAGTCTCTTCAGAGTGGACTCCATTGTCTCTCTTTCTCTTGGCAAATTGCCAATCCAGCATCAACATAAACCACTGATCTCCTCTCACCTCAGAGCATTCTTAGCTCACAACTCCAAACTCTTCCACATTCCCTCCTACAAGCCAGTTCCCAAGACCTAAGGACGACATAAGTTGGCTTATCACAGCAACAGCCCTACTCCTTGGTACAAACTTTCTATATTTATTTATCTTTTCATTGCCATAGCTCAGTACAGGGCAGAAGCAATCCAAGATAAAAATAGGTTGTTTGGTTCATAGTTGGATGAGACAGCCCATCATGACAAGAAAGACATGGTAGTAAGAACAGGAAGTAGTGGTCATATCAGTTCAATAACAAAGAGTAATGAGTGCTGGTGCTCAGCTGACTTCCTCTTTCTTTTTATTATTCACTCTGAGTCTCAGTCCATGGTGTAGTGTCTCCTACATTCAGGGACCATCTTGCTCCTCAGTTAGAGCTCTGTACACACATCTTCATAGGCACATCTAGAGATAAGCTTCCAAAGAGAATTCAAAATCCAGTGTAGTTACCAGTGAAGGAGGAGGCCCATTAGGATTCCAGTGTTGCTTTCCTTGTATTATTTTGTAGTTACTCAGGCACTCTTAGTCCCACATTTTGTTGTTATGGTGTTTTCTAGTTATCCAAACCCCTGCTCAGTGATAAATGGGTCTCATGAGGATGATAGGTGGTACATCCTGGCCTCTGTATACAGTGAGAATGGATAAGGATATGATCAAGAATACCAAGCTTTGTGGTACAACAATGTGTTTCCATCTCTAGACTGTAGGCAAAGACTCCCATGACATTGTGATAAACACTGCGAGGCCACCACTACAAGGGACACTCTAGTGTAGGGGATGGAGGTATTGTTTTTTTAATTACTTATTTGCTTTAAGATTAAACCTAAGGTGAATACAAGCTACAATACCAATGATGCAGATACCATATTATATTGCTTTGTTGTTGTTATTATTTTGTTTTGTTACTAGGCATATTGAGTGAATGGAGTAATACATTGATGCTGAGGGTTCTGGTAATTGGAGAAGTGGGAAACATGTTGGCATTAAGCTCTCCAGCAACAGAGATAGTAAGGTTTATCTTTAAGACAAACTTAAGTGGCACAAACTGAAAGAGGCAGCTGTTGTGTAAATTTTCATGTAAGAGATATGTGCTGCAATATCCAGCTATGATGTCAGTTGGGATCCTTCAGAGAACATATTTACAATGTGTAAAATTGAGCTTTATGATTCTATTACCTGTAAAGTTAAGAAATAACATAAGAGAGACACTCAAGGGAGACATCCTGCAGGTGAATGAAAGAAGCTCTCAAGAGCATCATTCAAGAAACACATCCTGCAGGTATATTTCCTGAGACTCTATCTTTATTCAAGGATTATCTTACAGAACCCATGAGGATTAATTAAAGGACCTATCAGATTATTTCCATGATAAATCATTCACTTAAAGTATTAACTTTTCATATGTATCTGATGAGAACTTGGACTCAAAAGACATAAATTTGTTGGATAATTATTTTATACTGGAAAAGATGTACATGCAATCAGCCATTTTCAAGGCATCCAACCTAGAAATCCATGTGAATTTTCACAAGTATTCTCATTAATTTGAGATCACCATCTTATAGGTTTTTATCTTATTTAAATCTATTTCTTCTAGAACAACTTATATCTATTCCCATTTAAGCACTGTTCATTTAGTTTTCCCTTTTAATGAATAAAAGTGTAGATGATAATGCATAGGACAAGTTCAAGCCTTATACATTTAAAGTTTAATATATGGTGGCTATGGATTGATGAATATGAATTATGGGGTAGAATGAAACTCACTTATATGACCATCACGAATAAAGCATTCTTTTCAGAATCTTGGAAACTTTCTTGTTGGGAACCAGACTGATACAAGACTTTCTCAGAGACCCAATGAAAGCACAAATGGAAGACCAGCTTTATGCCCCTAGCCAGAGAAAGGCTTAGGCAAGGCCAGCCTGGGGCTAGAGCCAGGGCCTTGAACGAGTTAGCATTTCTATTTCTGGGAGCCTTGCTTTCTCCCATTAAGGGTTATAGTTATCAGTCCTATGTATCTGAGGTATCCTGTGTTCTATTTGCCAACATTTTTTGATTTGGTTTTCTGATGACTTTGGCCCCTTTCCCTGTGAAAGCAGTATATAAGATACTATACTTCTCAATAAACTGGCTTGGCACAAACCCTCAGTTTATCTGACACCTTCCAGTCTCAGGGTTTCATTTGTCTTCCTTCACCTCAGCATCTCTCTGTTCAGGACACTTATTTCTACAGGTGTGGGTTACTGAACTGATCCACTCCAGGGGACCATTTCTCCTCTGTTTCCATTCAACTTTGATTATACATCCCTTCCACTATTCTTTGGACCTTGGTGTGTTTCAAAGTTTCCGGCTTATAGTGTAAGCTCCTCCTGTGTCAACATTCATATTCACTATCAAGAAGCACCATATGTATCCTAATGATCTAAATCTTTATTTCTTCCCTGAGACACAGAGTCACAACTCCCACCTCATTTCTACTAGATACACAGATACATATGCTTGTATCAAACAGACATGGCGAACACAACCTTCTTCAAAACCAAACATCAGCTCAGTTCTCAGTTCTCCTGTTTCTTCACTTGGCTCAAACAGCCACACAAGTGGGCCATCTGGAAGACATCTAGGACACATTCTCTTTGCTCATTTCTTAAAAATAAAATTAGATTATAGAATTCCATCACTTTCGCCTGCCATTTTCTTTTACAGTAAATGTCATAGTCGAGGTTCTCATAAAGTTTAAATGAAAGTATAACATAGGGGAGCAATCCCTGATAGCATGGATACTTATCTCATTCCAGCATCCAGAACAATTACTCTATGTTCTAAATGTTTACTAAATGGATGTATAACCAGACAGAAAAGTTAGAGAACTCATCAAACCCTCCCCTTCTAAAGAAGGTAATAATTTTGTCATTTGATTTATTTCCTTCTCTTCAGCTTCCTTGGAGTAGTAGGTTCTGTCTTTGTTAGCCTGGCTGCTTCTCTGTGCTATTGTAATAAATATCTAAGAGGAAGGGAAAAATAGGAGGAGGTGGGGGGAAGGAGGAGAGTGAGGAGAAAGAGCGAAGAAGAAGTTGAGGAGGAGGGGCAGGAGTGGGAAGGAGAGGAGGAGTGGGAAGAAGAGACGTCTAGGGTTTGATGAGAAATAACTCAGAGAAACCTTGGAGGAAGATTGCAGAAAAGGGAGCTGAATGTCTGAACAAAGCAGATGAGAGAGAAAGATTTCAGAGCATTTAAAAAATGCTGCTGTGATCAATAAACCCCCTCGCATGTTACAAAATTCAGCTGAGACAACAGAGATGAAAGATAGAATTTGAAACGGCTTTTCACTGCTTAACTGTGCAGCCAACCTGCGCACCTGCCACACGCTTGTACTCACTGTGACGTGAGTCTTTCTGACAAGACTCCCAGAGTCATTGGAAATGCAGAAGACTGAATATAGAGTACAGGAGGCAACTGAATCACAAATGGTTGAATACAGATCATGTAACTGAGTGAATGAAAAAACAAACAAGAGCCTAAGCAACATTGCACCTAGAGAAAAATTTTTCATATCTCCGTAGATTTCGCTGCAGCTTGGTGATAGGTAATAGAAAGTCAACAGAATTTATAGCATTCAAATTGGAAGAGACAATTTTGATTTAAAAAATGTCAATATAGATTCACAATTATTTTATAATATTACAGGTTCTTCTATAGAATATCACAATGAGACTACTAACACACAGACACAAACAGACAGACACACATACACACTGGATAAAAGCTTATGTTTATTAATACCACTTAATGTTTTTCAAACTGTATCATTCCACATTTAATGAAGTCTATTCAGAGATTTGTGAGTTGTGTGTGCTCAGTTTGTGTGTGTGTGTGTGTGTGTGTGTGTGTGAATGGCACTCAACTAATTGTTCAGCTGCCTCTAATTCACCTTCTAGTTATGATAGTAAAACTGTTACTAACTCAGCAATAGTTTTTGTCTTTGTTCTAGCAGATAGATGTAATTACATCACAACAGTTTAAATTCATGCTGTAGACTAGAGACTTTAAGCAGCTTGGGTTTTTTTTTCTTCCAAACGTGTATTTCTACTTTCTGTGGAATATGCAGGTTTTTAAGAAAAGAGTCTGTGGTTGGCATTAGCAAAGAGAGTGATGAGGTCGCTTGGGTCACAGGCATCTTTTCTTTCTATTTTTTCCATGTTTCCCCCCCCCCCAAGACAAGACTAGGGTGGTACCTATACTTTTCTAGGATATGACTTCTACTCTATTTTGTATATATTATACCCAATTACTCATCGACATTAGCTTTCTGACACATGCTTTGATTTCAGAGTTGTAGTGTTTTGAATGAGAACTTTTTCCATGGACTCAGATGTTTGAACACTTGGTGCTCAGTGGGTGGTACTGTGTGAGGAGATGCTATAGCCTTGCCTGTGGATACATGCCAATGAAAGTACACATCGAGAGGTTGTAACCTTGACTCACTTCCAGTTGCTCATCTCAGTTTCTGGTGTTTAGTTGAAAACGTGACCATTGTTCTATCCCTGCTGCCATGACTGTTCCTTGCTGCCATGTTTCCCATCATGGAGGACTCTTGCTATTTTTGGAACCATAGTCCAACATAGACATTTTCTTTGAAGAGTTGTTTTTGTTCATGGTGTCATATTATAGCAATTCAGAATTAACTGATACAGAAGTTATTATTTTTCATGTGCGGTTATATGCTAGATATCATGCTAAATGATTTGCATTAATTATTATGTTGCTTAACATTCCTACCTTTCAGTTTCAAATTAGGAAAATGGGTAGATCCTAGATGTGTGTTCTGTCTAACCATCAGGATGCATTGTTTACTATGTTTGTGTGCATAGCACTATATGTTGTTTAATATTGAAGTAATTCCACATGGCTTTTAGTTTCTCCTCAACATTGGACCAGCTCATATAGCAGTATGTAAAGAACTTCCTGTGTCAACCTCCACATTTACTGTCTATTTGAGACACTAAACTTTTGGAGGAAATTACCTTTAATTATGTCATTTAAAAACCTTGTGCTTAAATCAATGTGTTGATCTAATAAAATGAAGTAGAAGGAAGAGGCGGAAGAAGAGGAAGAAGAGGAGGAGGAGGAGAGGAAGAAGAAGAAGTAGTAGAAGAAAAAGTAGTAGTAGTAGTATTAGTAGTATTAGTATTAGTAGTAGTAGTAGTAGTAGTAGTAGTAGTAGTAGCAGAAGAAGAAGAAGAAGAAGAAAAAGTAAAAGAAAAAAGTAGTAGTAGTAGTAGTAGTAGAAGAAGAAGAAGAAGAAGAAGAAGAAGAAAAAGAAGAAAAAGAATAAGAATAAGAATAAGAATAAGAATAAGAATAAGAAGAAGAAGAAGAAGAAGAAGAAGAAGAAGAAGAAGTAGTAGTAGAAGGAGGAGGAGGAGGAGGAGGAAGAGGAGAAGAAGAAGAAGAAGAAGAAGAAGAAGAAGAAGAAGAAGAAGAAGAAGAAGAAGAAGAAGAAGAAGAAGAAGAAGAAGAAGAAGTGTTGAAGGTGGTAGGTGATGGTAATGATGGTGGTGGTGGTGGTGGTGGTGGCAGTAATGATGGTGGTGACAATGATGGTGGTGATGAGGATGGTGGTCATCGTAGTGATGAGGATGGTGATCATTGTGGTGATATGATATGATGATGAGATGGAACTGTTAACATTTGTATAGATGTTAGTTCAATAACTATTTCCATCCCACACACAGTTCTTAAAACTTTGAGCTCTGAAAGCATCCCACTCTTCTCTTTAATTTGACTGCAGCTCTGTGCTTCCTTCCCCCTCTGAACCTATGGAGTGGGAAGCTTAGCTATCAAAACCCTAGTCGCTGTTCTTTTGAAGTAAAGAGTCCCATTGATACTCAGGATTAAATCATATCTCATAACAAGATAAAACCGAGGTTAAGTATATCCTTCTAACATGTCAAAGTGGACTTCAATATATTTCTTGAGCTACAATTCTCAGATAATGGTGATGTTTATATCACACGCAGAAGACAGACATTAGTAACGAGTGCAGCAGATAAGTGATTTTCCCTGTAGAGCCCCACTGATGGCTCCTTCACCTCCATTTTGTCACCTAAGATTTCAGAAATGATTAAAGACACTGTAGTGGGAATAGCATGGCAGAGACACATAATTTCTGTTTTAAATCGCTGATTCATTTTAGCTTTGCTTCAAAGTCAAATGCAGTAGTCCTACATGGTGCCTGTGTTTATAATGCAAATGTACAGGCCATTAGCCCACTATACTACAACATGGATCAGCAAGAAAAGTCTTTAATTGTCAGCACAGTAGGATAGCACTATGTATGTACACATACATAGGCATACATCATATGCAGAAAAACATAAACACCCAGCCCTCCCACTTGTATATGCACATAAGGCATGTAGGCACATAAACATACCTACATATACCAAACCACCACCCATATGCATGCACACAAACACTCCTTACTTCTCCCAGACAGATGCACACACACCCACACGTCTTAGCTGATAGTTTGTAAATAAGGAAATGAGTGCATAGCCACAAATGCATGGCACAGAGAAGACAAATCTGACCCAACCTTAAATGTAGGCAAAATTCTGAGTCTTGAACACGTTGCAAATACTGTGTTGCAAAAAGATGCTTAAATTAGAAAAATTTAAGCTTACCTTTAGTTAATGAAATGAATTAAATTAAATAAGAGAAATTAAAGTCTTCTTGAATTGCTAATCTTTATGCCTTTCTCATGACTGAAACATACATCTAAGTACTAGTAGTATTGAGACTATCTGGTCACAGGCATGATTTAAACTTTGACATATCAGTACATCTTTGTCAGACATAGGTTTTTTTTTTTTTTTTTTTTTTTTTTTTTTTTTTTTAAGTTTCTTTATGCTGAAGTCTTGAGTTCAAGGAGAGTGGCCAAAAGGACATTTGAGAAGTATTCTAGTTTTATTTCTGTTACTGTGATTAAATATTCTGACAAAAAGCTTCTTATAGTAGAAAAGTGCTTATCTAGCTTATAGTTCATCATTTCAGGGTTATCAAGACAGGAACTCAAAGGAGCTAGTCATATCATATCCAAATTCAAGAGTAAATAAGAATAAATACATCCATGATTACTGACTTGCTTGTTTCTTTCTTTACTGTTATGTGGTTCACAATCCAGCCTAGGGATCATGTACCAACAGTGAGCTGCATTTTTCTGTAGATCCAAGACAATCTTCCACAAACATGCCCATGGGCTAAACTGTCTGGACAATTCTTTTATTAAGACCCTCCTCTAAAGTAATTCCATATTGTGTCAAGCTGATGGTTAAAACTATCCTAACTGGGACAAAGTGTGCTTATTGATAACTGTTGATACATTCCTGCATTGTTCTCTACTAAAATATTTGATCAGCTTATCGGAAGGATGGCAACCTTGCAGAAAGTTCATTTATATTAATAAGTGGTGCTAACAACAAGTTATTTCCAAGTTGAGATAGATCTGTTTTAGTTGTAGTATAGAGAGGTTTAGTATATTTGCCTTTTTAGAGAAAAATCTCAGGTTAGGAAAATTTTCCTGACTATAGACTTTTCTGACCATTAGAAAAATCAGAAAAGAAAAATGTTGGAATTTCATTTGCTGCTAATATTAATAATTTATTTAATAATTTTAATAATCCTAGGAAAGTATACTAGTTTGTATGGTTGACATTAGTCAAGAATAGTACATTAAATAGATAGAATAATAGAAATCTACTTTGAGAAATCCAAGAAAGCGGTGTCATTAGAGATGGTTATTTTATTAGGGATGGGTTACTTCAGAGACCTCTCTTGATGGCTATTAGATAACACATTTACACCTGTGACTACATATGGTCTTGTGGTGTGTGTGTGTGTGTGTGTGTGTGTGTGTGTGTGAATGTGTGTTTACGTGTGCCTGCTTCTAATTTCCCATCCTTATAAAAACACCAGCATTATTGAATAGGTCTCCTTCTAGAAACTTTATCTACAATTTTTAAGGATTTATTTATTTTTACTCATATGGGTAGACTGCAGCTGTCTTCCAACACACACTACACACCAGAAGAAGGCACTGGATCCCATTACAGATGGTTGTGAGCCACCATGTGGTTTCTGGGGAATTGAAATCAGGACTCCTGGAAGAAAAATTAGTGCTCTTAACCATTGAGCCATCTTTCTAGCCCCATTATCTATTTTTAATTATTTTTTAAAAAATCTTGTCCCCAAACATGATCATATTCTCAGGTACTCAGAGTAAAGATTTTTGTTTCTGAATTTTAAGAAACAGCTTAACAGAAAGCTTTCTGCCCATAATAGGAAGCTATCAACGTAGCCTCATTTTGTGGTATCCAAATTATTGTGAAGTCGTTGATACCACCTAAAGAAGCTTCTCTCATCCTTAATATTTATTCTTTATCTTTCATAATCTCCTTTATATTTTCACGACACACACACATATGTCTACATACACACATATCTATGTGCACACATTTATTTGCACACATATGTAAATTTAATACTAGATTCTGAATTTAAGAGAAAAGATGCAGTGAATATCTTTCCAAGTCTGGATATTTGATTTAATATAATTCTCCAATTTTATTAATTCTCCCACCCCAAAATATCATGGGTCTTTTCTTATGGTTAACAAAATTATGTTGGTATACATGCCATATTTTGTTCATACATTCATCCTTTGACAGACATCTTGGCTGATTCTATTTCTTCAGCTATAGGACTAGCACAATGACAGTAAAAAGCAGCTACCATCCTCAAACCAAACCAAAACAACCCAGTGTGCGTAAATGTCTCTGTGGTATGTTGACTTACCCAGAAGTTGTGAGCTATTTTACATGCTTCTGGTGGTACGGCTTTGAGAAACCTGCACCACACCACTGACATTCCCAGAAGTGGTGTGTAAGACTTTACTCCCATCGCTTCCCAATCCACACTCATCACCACCTGTTTCCTTGGTGATAGCTAGTGTCCTGGGATGGGATAGAATCTCAAACCAGTTCTACTGTACTTTTCCTGCTAGCCGTGGATGGGGAATATCCATTCAAGTATCTATTGGCCTTTTGTGTTTTTTTGAGAACTGTCTATTCAACTAAATGCATTTATTGTTTGGATGACTTAGTGTTTTGGCATTTAACTTTTGGAGCTCTTTATGTGTTCTAGATATTAATCCCTCATTTGATGTATAATTGTCAAGAGTTTTCTCACAGTCTGTAGGCTGTGTTTTACTCTGCAGTAGTTTTTCTTCCTGCTGCAGAAGATTTTTTTTTTTAAATTCCACATAACAGTTTCTCAATTCTTAGAATTGTGGTCTGTGCTATTGCAGACCTTTTTAGAAAGTCTTTGCTATATCTTGGAAAGTTTGCATATATTTTTTCTAGTACTTTCAGTGTTTCAAGTCTTACATTAAACATTTAATTTAAGTACAACTTGATTTTGTACAGGGTGAGTGACGTAGAATTAGATTAATTTTGCTACATGTAGGTAACACATTTTTCTGGCATAATCTGTAGAAGTGCAAATTCTTCTTTCTCAATGTATATTTTTGATACATTCATCAAAAACAATATGGTTGCTCATGTATGTTTATTTTGGGGTCCTCTATTATTTTGGGAATGGGGGCCTGGCCTGTATGTCTGTTTGTGTTGTTGTTGTTGTTCCAATACCATGCTGTTTTGCTAATATGGCTGTGAAGTATAGTTTGAGATCAGATGTTTTGATGTTTCTAACATTGGTCTTCTGGCTCAGCATTGTTTGGACTATTGGAGATTATTTGGGCTATACAATTGGAAAATTGATGGGAATTGTCTCGACTCTGTAGAATACCTTCAAAAATATAGGGATTGTTTTACTTCTGTATTACTTCTGCCATTACAGTATTACTTCTGCCATTTCATGGGGATGGGAAGTCTTTCTAACTCTTACTGTCTTCATTTTATTTTGTGGTGTCCTAATGTTTTGATTGTGGAAGTTTTTAACTACTTTGCTTAGGGTGTTACTAGATATCTTATATTCTGAAGATATTGTGAATAGATATTACATGACCTCATTTTAGGCAGGATTGTTACTGGCTACTGATTTTTATATGCTGATTTTATAGTGTTATTTTGCTGAAAGTGCTTATAAGATCTAAGATCACTTTCATGA
This sequence comes from Micromys minutus, assembly GCF_963924665.1. NCBI lineage: Eukaryota > Metazoa > Chordata > Mammalia > Rodentia > Muridae > Micromys > Micromys minutus. The sequence goes on along the minus strand of NC_137973.1, from coordinate 68,739,869 downwards.
AGCCTTTAGTACTTTTAAAAATATATTATTGTATAATTCCCTATTTGTATTTTTTGTAATTGGTTAATCTCCTCTTATTGCTCCAAGATTTTAATCATTATATTGGGGAAAATCTGGTCACATTGGGCAACCTTGCCTCAGTCCTCATTATAAAGGAGTTTCATTTATTACTATTCCCTATTTATTATAATATTGATTATTAGTTTTCTGTCAAGGGGATAATCAGGTGATTTTTGTTTCTAAGTCTATGTATGACTTGTATTATTTACTGATTTGTATATGTTGAACTAACTTTACTTCTGATAGTGGAGGACAGTTGTTCATAGTGTATAGTCTTATTAATGCATTCTTCAACTTGATTGGCAATTATTTTGGCATCTTTTTTAACCAGTAAAAATAGTTTGTAGTTGTGTGTGTGTGTGTGTGTGTGTGTGTGATAGAGACAGACAGACAAAGAATGAGAGAGAGAGAGAGAGAGAGAGAGAGAGAGAGAATTTCTTTGGTTTTGAAATCAGACTAACACTGGCTTCACAGAATGAATTTGACAGATCTCCTTCCTGTCCATTGTGTGGTAGAGTTTGAGAAGTAATGGCATTCTCCTTACAAGTTTGGTAGGCACAAAGAAAGTCTCACTTTCCATGTTTATTGCTGTTCTATTCACCACAGCAGGAAAATGTAGCCAGCCTAGGTTTTCTTTTTTATCAACAGAAAACTAAATAGTGAAAATCTGGCATATGTATAAAATGGAATAGTACTGAGATATAAACAAAAAGAAAATAAAATTTTTAAGGATGTACATAATACTGAAGTCACCCAATCTCAGAAAGAAAAATAAATCACATTTTTCTCTCTAATGTAGATCCCACCTTATAATGTATACATGTATATGTATACATTATATATATAACAGATATAAGTATGGGTATATTATAAAATGCAGTAAGAAGAACAAGAAGGCTATGAAGTCTCAAGCTATGAAGAATCTATACAGGTAAAGGACACAGGACACATGAGAGAAAATTAAAAAGTTAATTGTTTCTCTAAAGTCTGTTGTGAATTTTTTTTTAATTTTTGTGGCTGGTAAATGTGTAATAATGTAATCTATAGTGTAGGCAAATAACCCAAAGAGAAGCTCCCAGGTTTCAGAATGGATGTTCTAACTGTATGAGAGTTCATTCAGCTGTATAATATTTGGGTCTGGAAAAGTGTATGCCAGAATGTATATATTAATCTGACCGCATAATGCTTTAAAAATTTTTTGCAAGTTATATACAATAAAGTAATTTTTAAAATGGTAGAGTTCATCAGTAAAAATGTATAGTTTTGAGGTTTATTTCATCAGGAGATTATTTTAATTTTTGCTTTATTATTTATTTTTATAGAGATGATTTCTTATGTACTCTAGATTTAATTTTAGTAGATCATACATACTAAATAATTCTTTATAAATATCATTAAGACATTTTTGATACTTCCTTCCCTAACACTAATGTTTGTAATAAGAGATAAAAGTGAGAATCTTTTTATTTTTCAAATTAAGAGGAAAGTTTAGATTAAAAAAATTTTTTTACTTTCTTTTTTAATTTTTTAAGGTTGTAATTAAGTATTTGTGGGTACATATATATATACATATATGTATATATGTAGCAATAATATAGGAAAAGAGGCTATTAATTTGAGGGGATAGGAGAGAGACTAGGAGGGGCTGTAGGGAGGAAAGGGGGATGTGATACAGTTCCATTTTAATTAAAATATATTCTTTTTTTTGTTGAACTTCACACAGTCTGTGAGTTGTTTCTCGGGTGTTCAGAGCTTTCTGGGGTTAGCATCCCATTATTAGTGACTGCATATTATGTCTGTTTTTTGGTGACTGGGTTATCTCACTCAGGATGATATTGGTAGGTTGAATTGTGCCTGTATGTCTTTCTTCTTTTGGTTTTCTTGCTTCGAAGTTTTCTTGTTTTTACTATGAGTTTGTTCCCCTCATTGTATTGGGTTTTCCACCTATAATTCATTGTAGTGCTGGGTTTGTGGTCATATATTGTGTGAATTTAGTTTTGTCTTGGAATATCTTTGTCTCGCCATCTATTGTGGTTGATAGTTTAGCTGGGTATAGCAGCTTGGGCTGGCACTTGTGCTCTCTCATGGTCTGCATGATGTCTGTCCAAGATCTTCTAGCTTTTATAGTCTCTGTTGAGAAATCGGGTATGATTATGATTGGTCTGCCTTTACATGACCTTTCCCCCTTACTGCTTTTAGTGTTCTTTCTTTGCTTTGGGTACTTGGTGTTTTGATTATTATGTGTCGGGAGGAATTTCTTTTCTGGTCCAACCTATTTGGAATTCTGTTGGCTTCTTTTGTGCTCGTGCTCATCTCATTTTTAAGGGTAGGGAAGTTTTCTTCCAGGATTTTGTTGACGATATTTCCTGTAGTTCTTATTTGATATTCTTTGCCCTCTTCTATTCCTATTATCCTTAGGTTTGGTCTTTTCATTGTGTTCTGGATCTCCTGCAAATTTTGGGTTAGGAGCTTTTTGGTTTTTGCATCTTCTCTGACTGTTTTATCTATGTTTTCAATGTTGTCTTCCGGCCCCCGAGATTCTCTCTTCCATCTCTAGTAGTCTGTGGAAATGCTTGCATCTGTGACTTTTTATTTCTTTTTTTTTTTTAGGATTTCTACCTCTAGGGTTGCCTCTTTTAGTGTTTTCTATATAGTGTCCATTTCCATTTTAAATTCCTTCTTCCGTTCCTTCATCTCTTTGGTTCTGTTTTCTTTTAGTTCTTTGAGTTCTTTGAGTGTTTTTCTTGTTTCTTCTTTAAAAGCTTCTAATTCTTTATGCTTTTCCTCCTGTTCTAGTTTAAGGATCTCTATCCTCATCTTGAGGTAGGATTTTGGGTCTGAGTCTTCATTTTCTGGAGTGTTTGGTATTCCGCTGTTTGTTGTGATGGGAGAGCTGGGTTCTAGTGTTGCCAGGTTGTCTTGGTTTTCCTGGGGTATGTTCTTTAACTTTCCTCTTGCCATCTTGTTGTCAGTGATTGGTTCTCGCCGTTCCCTTGTACCTGGCCTGTGTTCCTGGATCTCCGCTGTTCCTGGTGGCAGATGGTCCAAGCGCCTGTTGTGCACCTCAAAAGCTGCCAACTGGGAACAGAGGGTCCAATGCCGCCGGCGGGTTTCTGGATCCCTGGATCAAGCCGGGCAAGGGCACATTTTCCGCATGTTCTGCGGAGATCTCTCTGCCCCCTGGCTAGTCAGATACCGTTCTCACCTGGTTCTCGCCAGTCCTGTGTGTCTGGGTCTCTGCTCTTCCTTGAAAGTTTAGATTTTTAAACATTTATTTAAGAGTGATTTCTCATAAATGAGCTTTTTAATGGTAATTTTTGTTATCTAGATTTTAAGAAATACTTTATCATGAATGAATACTGAATTTTTTCAGATGCCCCTTTATGTCTAGTGAAATAAAGCATAACATTTTCTTTTTTGTTAATTGCCTGAATTATAATGATTGATTTTCAAAAAGTAGACACTAGGATTTCTGGGATTAATCTCACCGCCAGAAGTTTTTAAAATGTGCTGGATTTGATTTACTAGTATTTAGTTAATAGATTTGCCATTCCCAATCATGAGGATCATTTATTCAATCCTGTTTACTTTTTCCCTTTTCAAACATCCTTGCCTAGGTGGCTGTTTCTAAGTCAACAATGTCCTCATCAAATCAGTTGTGAAATGCTCATTTTTTTATTTGATTGTGAATCTACCTTATTTTCTAATTTTAATAATAAATTATAATTCATTTATTTCATTGGTAGAATATACATGTCTATCTATCATCTTTGTATCTAATTTTAGCATGATAATATCTGAAATTTATGTTCAGTTTTTATGTTGTATCTTGTTGTCTTGATGAAGAGCATCAGAGTTCATGAAGTCTGCTAAATGTTCAGTGGATCGCCTTAAGTCTTACAAGCCATGCTTATAAACTATATTAGGGTGTGTCCAGAATCATCCTCACTCAACAGTATTCCAACACCTTTACTAAAGAGCAAATATCTGGCGTCACTAATCAAGGTGACCCAGAAGTGTCTTCAGGCACCATTTGTCACATCTCGATGGTTTCTGGGCTGCATCTGGGACTATGAGCGCACAGTCCACAGCGCACACTTCCTCAGTTCTTCTCCCAGTTTCTCAGTTGTTCTCTGTGTTGAGAGTTGTCATGCCAACAATAAAAGATACAGTTTCCTGCATGTAGCTTTCTGCAGGCTTTTCTCTGTGTCAGTTCTTATCTGATTCTGCGTCCCACCAATCCCAGCCTCTTCAGCTTCCTTCCTCTCACAGATTTCTTCTCAACTCCAAAGGAGGCACACACTGCAGTTAAAGATTCTTCTGTGCGCTACAGGTTCAGACTGAACTACCGTGAGTGCCCCTTAGAGGTTTGTCCTTCACTCACATGTAGTGTGTGATCTGAGATGATCGTTTAGGCTTTTAAGTGTTAGTGGTGGAATGCTCTCTGTTCTTTTCATTTTTAAAAACTGGGACTGGGAGCGTCCTGGTTTCCCTGCTTTGTGTGACTCCAAGAACCGTGGCCTGGAATTACTGAGTAGAAAAGCGAAGAACAGCATGGTGGCCGTGGGCTGGGGTGCATGATCCTCAGTGCAGTTAATGTTAACGTAGCCCCTGCATCTTCAGAAGAAGATGCTTCTAATTTTACGTCAGCTGTGGTGTTTCTAGCACAGGCCAAGGTTGGCTCACAGCACTGGACATAGTGATAACTGTCAATACTTTTCATTATTGCTTTGGTAGAATTTTCCTCCAGTTAAAAACAAATAAGTCCTGACTTGAAATGTCTATGGTCTCCTCCTCATTTCTAAATGTTAAAGGTGTCCTTGGCAACTTTCATATCATTATTGGTAACATCCATTTTGGTAGATTTTTTTTTTTTTGTTTCAAGTCCAGGAATGTACTATTGAATAGTTTCCCATGCCCCATTACATACTTTTTCTCTTAGAAATGTATGCCAGAAGATAATTAGTATGTTCGAGCCCACAAGACCCCAAAGTGTGCTCTTTAAATGTGATGAGAACTGTTTTTTTTTTTTTTTTTTTTCAGGGAAAAAGCCTTTTTTACTTCCCTTTCCCTAGTCTCCTCTTCTTCACTTCCTTTCTTTTTTTATTCCTCCTCTTCCTCCCTCTTCTCATATTCTTCCCTTTCCACTGGATTTTACTGTGTAGCCTAGGCTATTCCAAGACTCGGAAAGTAGCCCTTGCTAGCCTAGAATCTTCAGTGATCCTGCCTCCATGCCCTAAGTGCTATGATCACAAACGAGCCACCACATCCTGTTCCTGAGGTTGCTTTAAGGAGCAATTATGTGGATAGTCCATCCAAGATTCTTCATTCATCATACATGTCAAAGGTTTAATTCATCCTGTGGGTGAATAGCTTCTATATTAGTCCTTATACACTTTGTATTGTGAATATTCCACAATCACGTATGTGTTAAAGGCTTGGATCCACAATGAGCTACTTTGGAAGATGGTGGGCCCTTTAAGAGGTAGGGCCCCAGGTGCATATGCAGCAGAGGATAGCATTTTTCTGGCATCAATGGGAGGAGAGGCCTTTGGCCCAGCAAAGGCTTATTTTCCCAGTGTAGGGGAACACTAAGGTGCTGAGGTGGGAGAGGGTGGTTGGGAGAAGAAGCACCTTCATGGAGGCAATCAGAGAGGCGGTGATAAGATTGGGAGAAGAGGATGAAATTTGAAATGTAAATACAGAGAATAGTCAATTAAAAAAAGATTATTATAAAAAAGATAGGGCCAAATGGGAGGTACTGGAGCCATTGGAATTGTGTCCTAGAAGGTGATTGTGTATTTTCTCCTTTATTCCCTGACCATGAGAACTGTGATATCACTCCTTCATGCTTTCTACATAAAATCATGACATGTTATATTGCCACAGGCAAATGGTACCAAATGGTCATAGGTTGGAGCCTCCTGAACTGTCAACTTTTTTCTTTAGAGATTGACTCATCTTAGGTATTTGTTTTAGTGATGTGAATATAACACAATCACTGACTAAGGCTACTGTAAGCCCTTGAAACAACACAGATTATAGGTTTATGTTAAGGCAATACAGGATTAGACAGTGGAGACATAGGCAAAGAAAGAAGCTGGAGGAGCAGAAGAGGCAGAGATTGATGGAGAAAGAGAGACCAGAGGCAACATGAAAGCTGCTGTGCATTTCTCTCTGTACATCTCTAGCTTGATGAGGTTGTTATTATTTCTAAGAGTTTCTATGGGTCTATTTATCTCATATAGATGGACAGTTTATATCTTTGCTCATTGGTTGTAAGTTTATTGTGTAGAGGGTTTGTGGATTGAGAATTTAACATACAAACCTGTTTGATGAGTTACCAGGCAGTAGAGTCATGTTTGTACCGGGCAGTGGAGGAAAGGAACATGTCAGGATGGAAGCAGCAGGGGCAGTAGAGTGAACTGCACCTGAGCTCATAGAGGCAAATCCCTGTAGATGGTCTCGCAGGAATCGATAGCCAGAGTTCCAGACTAAAGGAGAGACAGTTGAGAGAGGGCGGTATGATGACCACATGGTGTGTGCTGGCCTCCTCACTAGAGCGGCACCCATAGAGTGAGACCCCATGGGGGCCGATAAAAATAGCCACTTTTTAATATTTACTGAAACAACAGATAATTGGATTTGCAATCTCCTATGGTATTCCAGGGGGGAAAATATCTTCGGATGCTCAGGTCTCTTACTAAAAATGATGACAATACATATTTTTCATGCGCTTTAAATTTTTTTCTCAGATTACAATGTTAAAGTAACTTAATGTAATATAAACACACAAACCGATGCCATACTGTGTATTTACGGAACAAAGACAACACAAATGATGCTGTATGTGTCCAGTGTAGGCACAAGTCTTTTCCTGTTCTTTTTCATCTGAGACTGGTAAAGAATGGGAGCTGGTGAAACAGAAACATGTATAACCAATCAAAATAAAACTTACTATGTGTGTATATATGCATATACCTTCAGTAATTCATCATGACTGGGACATCAGCATCCCAAGTTCTGCTTGGTCTTACTGACATGCATAGTCATGCTTGTTATTAATCTACCTACCTACTTACCTATTTATTTTTCTATCTATCTATCTATCTATCTATCTATCTATCTATCTATCTATCTATCTACCTACCTACCTATCTATCTATCTATCTATCTATCTATCTATCTATCTAATCTGTCATCAAACTGTATATGTTTATTCTGGGCATCAAACTCAGGGTTTCATGCATACTAGGCTATAGAACTGTATTTATCCAGAGCTCCTCACTTATAAAATTTCAGTGACAAGTAAAAAAGAGACAGAAAAGTCAGAAGAGCATTAACACATCCATCACTGAAGATTAGATGTTGTCAGAAGCTGATCCCCACGGACTTAAGCATAGATGATAGGAAGATAAAAGATATGTTAGCCATATCTAATGTAATATTTCAGCTCAACAAGGGGGCATTTAGAAGTTATGCCTTGCTAGCAGCAACAGTATATCAGCCAGTGGCAGCAACTTGTTTTCAAGTAACAACATTAAGTAACTCTAGCTCATGCTGGTTTTTGAATTGTTTCTTTGCAATACAAAAATCTATTTTAAAAGGCTTTTGCTAAGGTGGTTATTGGAACAACCTAAAATAATGACAAATAACCCCTGCTGGGTGTGTTGCAACCAGCTCCTAACACTTTTAGAGCCTTTTCACCTAAGAAATTGTCTCAAGGTCAAATCGTTTGTGGTGTAGATTCTTCTTTTCTTTTTTTTGCCTCCTATTTTGATATCTTTCTCACAGAAAAATAGAGACAATTCTATGAGAATTGTATATGTGCTTGCTTTATACCTTTGATAAGATGCAACTCAAATATTAGGAAAAATGATTATATGGCCCTAAAGTGGAAAGGTTTCATTACATCTTAGTAAAAGAAAATCAGCATGACCCTATAACATATCTTTCCATCTTTACCTTCCTTCAGATCAGTAACACAAGCTTTCATTGAGTTCAGCTGACGAAATCTCAGATGTTAAACAAAGCTACCCTGTGGAGCTTGTCAATTCCCGAAATTTCCCCAGAATTCCAGCCACCTTGACATTTTGATCTCATGTGTCAAGAAAGTGGTAAAGGTTGATCAAGGTTTCAACAGCAGAGTCTGTTCTTGATGGGGGCAGTGCTATATTTTTATAAACGTTTTTAGGAAGGTGGCTCATTGCAAAATAATATTTCAATTAAGCACTGTTGAGATGTTGATTTTCCAGAGACTGGAGTTTTAGTAATGATTGCTTGTTCCACATCTGATATTTCTAAAAATGAGAAAATAAAACTAATCAAAACAATGGTATTAGTGAAATGGATCAATCAAAGGAATCTAATGTGAATTACAAGTGAGGAAACCAATGAAATGGCTCTTTCCCTCCTCTACTACTGGCTTATACCTTAATCCTTTGGTCCTTTGGTGATTTTGACAGATGATATCATAGTCTCAGTTCTAATTAGTTCTCATAGTCCAACTCATATCTAGATAAAATTATGGGACTACAATGGAAGTGCTACACCAGTCATGAGGTAATGTTTAGTATGCTGAGTACAGCCATTATTTATTAAAAGTAATACTCGAAAACACGAATAGCACACCTGTCTCTACAAAGAAACATGGTATGATTTCTACTAAACATTTATTAACACACTTGCAGATTCCCTGCATTACCACAGTGGGAAACAATAAATACTGACACCAGCTAACATAAGAACACAAAGAAAACAGGCAAGTCTCCACGGATCGAGGCTATAAGACCCGGAAAGTCTAATCTCAGCTACAGCATGTCTTCCAGTAGGCCACTTGCCTAGGCTGGGAGATCACAGTTCCTCCTAGAAAAGTCCTTAAAATCTAGGGTCATTCGATTTTCTGCATCTCACACAGAAGATATTCAGAGTTCTTTATGATTCTGTCAGGTGACGGCATGTCATTCCTTTGCTGGAACAGGCAACTCGTGTAGACTGGTAAGAAGACTGGAAATTGTATTGGTTCCTCAGGACTTTTTCTTCTTTCCACCCTTGAAGGTTAGAAGCTGAAGCTGAAGCCTGCAAATGCCAAAAGCAACAAAAGCTCAGATCTAATGAAGTGAAGAACGCAGAGGTAGTGTGGAGTATTAGACCTTGGCAAGACATAGGATTGTCATACACCGTAGTTACATAAATGGCATGCACACTTCAAAGTGAGATTCTGAGTGGAGAAAGTTATCTTCCCCAAACTGGCCCTCACTCCACAACCCCAATCTTTACTGCTACTCCGTGATTCACACAAGCACACAGGCTGGAAGTGTGTCAGGTCTTAGCAGCACTGTTTCTACCTCGTTCCAACCCACATCCAACCAACTGACACACCTTGATTTTTTTTAAAGCACTCCTAGGTGCTGAACTCTGAGCACACAACCTAGTACATCCCCCAGTATGACACCAAATCTGCAGTATAAGGGGGCTGTTTTCTGGAGCCCTACAGACCTTCCCATTGCTATAAAGGCAGCAGATGGTAGGATGGATTTGAATTGATGAGATTGTATTATTCTGTAATTGTTTTATTTCTTATGTAAAATTTTATTCTCCCAGTTAAAGTCAAGGGTCAAAAGTATTTTGGAATTTCTGTCTGCCCTGACAATTCACACAAGTATAATTACCTGCAAAAAAAGTAGACAATCGATAGCTCAGGCAGAAAGCATTAAAAATACCTAGAATGTTCATTTGAGGTGAAAAGTTTGAATGTAAGTGGTTGTCGGCACACTGCAGTTGCACACAGATTAGAAAGTTCTTGTCTCCTTCCCTAATTCTGCTGAACTCAATCCAATTCATTATGAGTCTCTGCACTGATATTTGATTTCTAGTTGACAGCCTGGAAATCACTCACTGGTTATTAAATTCTAAGTACAGTGACAGAAATATGTATGTTGAAGAAAAAGTAACACAGATAGATGGTGCACTTGGCAGATGCCAAGCTCGCTTCTTCCCACCACCTTCTGATCTTTACTTTTCAGAAGATTGTTATGCAATTCCAAACTTATTCAGAAATGCAACAGGAGTTCTCCTAGCTTTGTGAACCAGAAGACAAGAAATCCTATCCCCTGGAATGAATATACTATTTGTGTATATAATATGTATAATATATTATGTATGGTGTGGCTACATATGTTTAGGCATGTTTGCACATATACAGGCATATATGGAGGCCAGAAATTGATAGTGTCTGTCTCAGTCATTCTTATATTGAGGGAGGGCTTCTCATTTGAACTCAATGTGTCTAGGAGGGTTAGCAAGCTTTCATGCTTCTGGGACAACCTGCTTTCCCTTCTGAGAGCTAGGATTATAAGGGGGATGTCATACTCATCACACATTTACATGGGTTCTTGCAATCCACAATGTGTAGAGAAAATTTAATCCAGCAACATGGCCACTCTGATCACATCCAAAGACTTTCTAGGTCTATGTGATTTAACACAACTGCAGAGAAGTCCTTACTACACAACTTTTTCTTCTCTTCCTTTTTTACCCCACTCATCTGAATAGAAGGAGTTTGTTTTTATCTAGACTGGACAATTGACTTCTACATTTTGAATTCTTTGTAAGTAAGAAAATATCTCTTTACTAAATCCTGGGTTAAGCTGGTTGGCTTTCATGGAAACTTTCTTTACATGATTTCTCATGTATTAGTCACATATTACAACACTCAGTTTCACCAACTGGACTCCCCAAAGTGACCATTAAAAAGGGGAAGGATAAAGATCTAGATTCCTTTTTCTGCAATACACACCTAGTAACAGGCTAGAGACAGGTGAGATTATGATGCTGATGATGCCCAAATCTAGATGAGCATCTCTTTGCTGTCTGTTGTTCCTGATGAAGAAAGCTTGGACATCCCCAAGTACTCAACAGTCAAATGACTGATGGTTAGACAACCAGATTAATATCTAGGCAGTAGATTCAAGCAGTGTATTGAGCAGGGGCACACCTTCCCCTGAACAAGTTACTCATGTGATGACGAGGTTGGTCAGGGCAGTCCTGGACATGTAAGCACTTATTGGTTCATTTGCTTTTTATTGTTTATTATGAAGCTTACATTTTTCTGTACATTCTATAAAATAACAAATACTGTGACACCCTTTAGTCAATGTTTTTTTTTTTTTTAATAAGAACCAAATCAAGATCAGAGAGTCTCCTAATCTGCTTCTAGGAAAGCCTAAGGCAGTTTCACATGAAGCAATTCCAGAGCCTCTTTGACAAGAAATAAGAAAGGTACCTGCATTGCACTGGCTCCTGGTCCAGACAAGGAGTGTGTTGATCAAAAGATAGGACGTAAGTGCTTCTGAGGTGTTCCATTTTTTCTTTAAAGTAACAATTATGGCAGCATGAAATTTATCATTTTCATCTGGTCTCCTAGAGTTACTAGAAGGGCTATGTTCCTCATCTGTTCATGTAGCTGAACAAGTTTTTGTGATTAGTTGGGAATTAAGAAACCTTAACTGAGATTGCATTTTTGATATTTCTGTGAACCACATATCTGCAGTTCCTATTTCCAGAAGTAAGGGCCTCCTGATTCTATCCCTACAGCATAAAGATGGTTGGATCTTCTGTGGAGCATAATCATCAGCTGTGTGCCAGCCTATGGCACAGAGACACACCTTTAGCCTCATGCAGTTTCTGTATGGTGTCCCTTCTTAAATAAACTGCAGGTCTGTCAGCACTGTCCCTGTGTCCTTTAAATTGTCATTACACGTAGAACCTTGCCTAACCCCGGTGTAAGAGGACAGTACTCACAAGGAAGCATCATCCAGAGGAATGGGGAATAAACGGTGCCATTCCTTAATCCAGTGGGAAAGGCCACTGGAAGAATGCTCAACAATTGAGAGAGCAGTTGTTTTTCTGGCAGCTCCTTTTAAAGTTTGTTTTCAGACAAATTGTAAAAGATGTTCTCGTTGACACCAATCATTAAGTTTCATTCACAGTTTAAAGGACTATGAAATAATCTGAGGTATAGCAGGCTAAGGAAACAGATATTAATGAGAATCTCTGTGAATGGAATTAGGAAACTTACATATTTATTGCCCAGGTGTAGGGAGGATTCATCACGATGTCAGTTCTTGGTTTTCCCCTGTGCAGAGTGTTCGCCTAAGAACAGAGGAAATGTTTGATCTATGTATGAATATGAAACTAATGTTTCCTGGGCTTTCTTTTTTTTTTTAAATCAAGAAAAGGTCTTTTATTTTTCCTATAGGAGTGTCATTAAAGCCACAGTTTGCTTCTTGGTCTTGCCTGGAAATTATTTAGTGAGATTTATGAGATTTCTTTGGCTGTCATTTCTTTTCAAGCTAAAAGAGCCTTGCTTACTAACTCCCTGGGGGTAAGAGTGTGGGTGGTGGACACAACATCAGAGTAGCCAGGTGGTTTATTGACTCTCCTGTCACATGGTGCCTTTCCCTAGGCAAACCATACTCTATATTTAAAGTGCCATTTCATCAAGGAGGTATTCTTGGGTCCTTCTGTTTAAATTATTCAGTGGGAACTTCGTGGAATAGTTTATAAGCCAACATGACTGCTTTAGTGACATTCTGGTCAACACATAGGTGATATCCATCAAAATTTCAGCCGTACAGTGCTGTCAAGTATGAAGGAAAAAGGGGTGAACCCGGGCAGAGCAAAAATGAGAGTCTCAGAGCAGTTTTTACATGGTACTAAATTCTTCACCAGAGTGTTTCTTCTGACCTGTATCTTTCAGGGGGTGTCAAATATTAGTGTCCATCACTATCTATTGGAGCAATATGAGAACATGTCATTATTTTCTGCAAGCTTTTATCTGCCAGTGGTTAACACAGCTGTCTTCTGGTGACAATGAATATGTCACCAGCTACTTTCACAGGTGTGCCAGTAATAGTGTCCAAGAACTACAGGGCAAGTTCAGGCCTCTTCCCAATTGTTCTCCTAAGTTCCTATGCTGCAAACGTTGCTGAGCACAGCGTGACAGCCATTGCAGCCCCAACCGCACTACAACCTTCTCCTTGCACCTGTTTAGTTTGCATTTTTATTTAACCCCTTTACCTGATAGATATTACACAGAGGACATTACACAAGAGTTCCTTACAATGCTTAATATATGACCTCATGTTCTGTCCAACAACATCATGATTTGGATAACAGTTATTATAGTAATGACATCTGTATGTAATGATTTGAATAAAAAAAGTCCACCAGGATCATATATTTGAGCACTTGGCATCCACTTGGTAGCTCTGTTTCAGAAGATTATGGAGATGAAGCCTTGCTGGGGGTGGGCTTTGAGGGTTTATAGCCTTGCCATAGTTTCTGTTCTTTATCTTTGTTCTCGGTCTGTGCATGAAAATGTAGTCTGTTTCCCGCTCCTGCTGCCATGCCATGTCTTCTCCACCATAAGGACTCTCTCCCTTTGGAACCATAAGCTAAAATAAACCCTTTCTTCTTTAAGTTGACTTTGGTCACCTTGTATAATCACAGCAACAGAAAATAGCTAACACACCGTGATAAAAACAAAAAGCATATTCGTGTACTAAGGGCCGAAGGAGCAGCTGGCAGGCGATAAGACAGCAAAGGCCAAGAGTGCTTGCATCAAGCTGTGCTTCATATGTAGTTTAAAATTTATTTTATATTATCTTTTTTTCCTATTTTATAGTATACCAGGCAGTCAAATACTTCAAATTTCTTACACCTTCTTTGTATGCTAAAAGGGAAGCAAAATGCATGCTTTCTGAGCTGTCCTCTGAGAGTCCCATTTAGCCAATCATGTTGGACATATATTCTGCACTTATAAACAGTGGTATTTAACTTGGCTAGATTTCCTACAAAAGCTAGTCACAGTCTTCTGAAAGCACAGGTTTCTTCCAGAATCACATATTATTTTCCTTACATGAAGAAAAGCCCCACCTTTAAGTAGGTATAAACTCCATTTTCAGCAGCAGACTGCTCAAAAAAATTACATAGAGAAAGGAACCAAAGCATGTGGGTGATGGGCATGGAGACATGGCCAGAGTAAGACGGTTCAGAAAAGAACCTGTTAGCACTAGGAAAGAATAACAAAAAATTGGGTTGCAAACCTCATCAATTCAAGAACAATACCAATCAACCAGAGCTAAACCACTATCCAAAGAGTACATAAGGACAGACCCATGGCTCCAGCTGCACATGTAACAGAGGGTGGCCTTGTTGACATCAGTGGGAGGAGAGGCCCTTGGTTCTGGAAAGGCCCTATGCCCCAGTGTAGGGAAATGCCAGGGTAGGGAGGCAGGAGTGGTGGTTGAGAGAGCACACCTTCATAAAAACAGGGAGAGGAAGGCTGGGATAGGGGGTTTCAAGAGGAAAAACCAGGAAAAGGAATAACGTTTGAAATGTAAATAAAATATATCCAATAAAGAAGACACAATAAAGTTTTTTAAAATGGAAAAAATAATAAAAAAACTTATTCAGGATCCCTAAAGCATCTAGAAACCAAAATAATTCAGCATGCACTGCAATTTTCCTTGAAAGTATGAGGCTGTGGAGGTTTTTTGTTTTTCTTTGTTTTTGTTTTCTTGGAAGCATTTGTTTATTGGTTTCTATCCTAACATAATTAATTTTAAAATTAAAGTCCCCAAAATTCTATAGTGATACAATGACCATGTCCCCAAACATTTATGGCTGCTGTAACTCTCACTTTATTGTCCTCTCAGTGAAGCATGTTAAGTAACGCTGTATGCCAATAATGTAAGCTGTAGCAATCTTTAATACAGTTTGCAAGTAGCCTGAGGTCTCCTTTATCAGATGACTTTAAAAAATATATTTTGAGATGATCATATGGGTGATGGTAGAAAATTTGAGCTAAACTTCTGAAATTATATTCAGTTCAGCCATTTCAAGTTCTATTCTAGTTGTATTTTAGGAAAGATTTCAACATTGCTTCTGAGAAAAGTGCAAAATAATTTTAAAAATGAAATTTCTTTTAAGTGGTGAGAATGATTTTATAAAGAAGATACATTTGAATTAGTTTGA
Organism: Micromys minutus; assembly: GCF_963924665.1. Taxonomy (NCBI): domain Eukaryota; kingdom Metazoa; phylum Chordata; class Mammalia; order Rodentia; family Muridae; genus Micromys; species Micromys minutus. Next base: position 68,724,770 of record NC_137973.1, on the reverse strand, counting down.
AAGGTAATGAGAAGACATTTGATAGGGAACACTGAAAAAGCCACCAAGTGCTGATAACAATAGACTTTAATCAAAATTCAGGCGATTTGGAGGTCATTATACTCAGCTTAATTCTACACTATTAAAATCTATTTGGAATCATCAATTTCTATCCAATTCAGGCATTTTCCCATGGAAAACAGCTGGATTACCTTTGAGGTAATTTTGAAAGCAGTGTGGTTCCCTAATCCAGCTGGAAAGCAATGAAAGTATCACAATTGCCAAGATAATATGCTTTATACTTGCGTCCTGACAACTCGAGTAGGAAGAAAATGGAAACTTATAAGGAGACAGGGCCATCTGTCTACCATGGTCATCATTCCTTACTGACGCAGGTACCATCTGAATGTGAGAGAGCCAAATCTGCCTCTCAGTTTGCAAAATAGAACTCAAGAGGGTCTCTTTTTAGGGTTGTGATGTTTCTGGTGGTGGTGTCCTGTTGAGAAGCCCATGATTCTAGTGAGAGCTATCATTTTCCTAGACATGGGTGAGAGAGAGCCCCTGTGGTCGTTATTTTAGGCTGCTCCTGGCATATACCCCTATGAGTTTCTGTACCACCCCCTTTCCTCCAGCTCCAGTACTGCAGGTCCAAGACTCCATTTTATGAAAATGACCGTCCTCTTCATAACAGGAATTTGAATTTCTTGAGAGCTACAGCTGAACTATTTCTCGAGAGGGTCTGCTTTGCACTGGGTTCCACGTGACCAAAACTCAGCGCCGTTGCTGGATTTCTGTCTAACCATTCATCTTCTAACCACATGGGAACTTACCAGACTCGTGAGAGATTGTCTTCACAGTGAGCAGCTTCACACTCTCTTTATCAGACTGAGGCCTGTTAGATACAGAAACACATAGGTTGGTACCGCGTCATGTGCTGTGTGTCTTTTTTTTCCCCATAATTTTTATTAGATATTCTGTATTTACATTTGAGATGTTATCTCTTCCCCCATCCCACCCCGCTCCCATTCCTCCTCCTCCTCCATTTGCCTTCACAAGGTGCACTCCTTCCTAATCACCCTCTCCACCCCATTGCCTTGGCATTCCCCTACATTTGGAAAACATGCCCTCCTTGGAACAAAGGCCTCTTCTCACATTGATGCCAGACACTGCTATCTTCAGCTATCTACACAACTGGATCAATAGGTCTCTCAAAGTGCTCATAGAGGTTGGTGTTTTACTCCATGGGAATTCTGGAGGGTTTGGTTGGTTGATGATGTTGTTCTTCCCATGAGGTTGCAATTTCTTTCATCTCCTTAGGTTCTTTCTTTAGCATCCTCCTTGGGGTCCTCAAGTTCAATTTGCTGGTTAGCTGCAAGCATGCTCAGCTGTATCTGTATGACTCTAGCATAGTCCCTGAGGGGGCATCTCTGTCTGGTTCCTGCCAGTAAGTACTTCTTGGGATCAGCTATAGTGCTTGGATTTGGTGGCTGTATGTGGGGTGGGTCCCAATGAGAGTGCTGTGTGTCTTCACAAGGAAGCAGAGGTGGTCCAACATTAAGAGAAGTTCTTTTTCTAAGCTTCTACAGCAAATGCTGTTTCCCTTTACTATGAACACACATGTACTGTGTGACCTGTTCCTTTTTGAAGGAAGATGACAGGTTGCAACACTGTCACAGGGCAACCCTCAGTTAAACATCACCTGGCTTATGGAAATGAACTCACTAGGTTTAAATTTGCATATGTCTCCAATGGTGAGTAATGTGGTAAAAGACACAAAAACATTTGAGAACTTTCTTGTCAGATAGTGAATTCCAGGGACATTCATTTTCATTAGATCTCGAAATTTTAGGGTCTGAGCCAACTAATGTAAAGAAACTTGCTTCCCGGATTCTAGTTCCAAACACAACTCCTTCCCCCAGACATCTTGAGAGCTTTCATTTGTTAAGTGAGATGTGTAGGTAATCAAGAGATATTATTTCTGTAATGGTTACAATCTAATGGAACTAAACCAAAACAACACCCCCCCCACCACTACTGTAAATGCTAGGTACACATTCAGGCCAACAAAGAAAGCCTTTGTTTTTGGCTCTCATGTCTTTCCACCAGTAACCCAGTGTATCCTGGCTTGTCAACACCTTGCTTTCAAAGCTGCCTTGTTTGATACTAGCCTCCACTGGCTTGGACACTCAGAGGAGTGCTCCTGCTCAGTCAAAGCTACTCAGAGGCAGTCTGAGTAACACACACTGCCTTCCTTAGCTGTTGTGAACATGTTGAACGTTTCACCAGGAAAACTATCTTAACTTGCAAAGCATGGTTTATTTATTTTATGTATTTATTATTTATTTATTTTGCTTAGTTATATTTATCTTCTGCCCCTCACGTAATCTTTACTTTATCATTTTTCCTTCCTTCTTGTTTTCTGTCTCATACTTTATCCATGCCTAAAAGTATTTTTCTCTTTTCGTTGTCTTTAAGTAGCTCTGAAAAATAGCCAAATCCCATGTATGGTAGCTTCTTTCTATTTTTATTTTTTAGAAAAAAAATAAATATGTAAAATGTGAATATAAGTTTGGAAATTTTCTCTATGTAAATGGCAGGATTGGAGGTTGGGATTGGGGGAGATCATCCATCTCAACTTACTGATCATTTCCGTTCTCTGGGGTGCCTAGAAAAGAAAATGGTTGTTATTAAGGCTGAGCTCTTGGATGCTTCCTCTTTCCGGTTTACTTGGTACCCAGAGACCTTCCCTCAGGCATAGTCAACACTTACTCTGGCATGGGCAGTTATGTAAACAACAAAGAAGTTAGTTCTGGTTTCATTTTTACCGTAGAGTATCACACAGCTTTGAGACTGTCCCTTCTAGGATGGTCTATCACACAGACACTAGAAAGTTTCACATATGTGATACCTCTGAGAAACTTCTCAAAGCACTGAATTGCCTTTTCAACCAGAGAGAAGACTTCTCTGTTTTCCTTTACACACTACTCTCTCGCTTGGGAGACAAATCCCTGTATTTGTGGTGAGTGAGAATGGAGATTTTTCTTTGTGTTAAATTGTACCCCAATGATTCATCCTCTCAATAGTGGCTTTCCAACTGTCACTGAGGTAGCTAAATTTTTGCAGGCTCTGCCAGGCACCTTCCCAAGTGTCTCGTAGAAATTCCTTGGGATTGCTTTGAGAATGGTTCATACTGTAGGACCATGGCCTTGAGGACGCAGATGTGAGGCTGTTTGACTCTTTCTCTTTGCTCCTGATTCCATTCCATTCCATATGGCTCCTGTATTAGTTTTTGTCATATTTAACCTAGCTCATTGTTGGCTTTCTTGAGTATTTCTCTTCTGCTTTTGAGTGTTACTGTTTTTTTTTTTTTTTTTTTTTTTTTTAAAGATCTTGGCTAACATTAACACTTAGGTTGCTTCTATTTCTGTTCCCCAAAACAAGACATCCAACTAGAAGTCTAATAACCTAAGATTACCCTATCATACCCCATGCTGCCCACTAATGATGCCCTACCAAGTTTTCCCCATCAGCAGGGTCCAGCAGTAATTTTTATTGCCATAAGTGTCAGATGTGATATTACCTGTGCTGTCCGTAGCCTCCCTCAGAGTGAGCGGATAAATCCTAATGTCAATTTTACCATTTTTCCTTAGAGCATGGTAACAGTGGGTTAATTAGCAGATAGATGCCTTCCAACAAACTTTCTGCGTAGATGCCGTACTTGTGTTAAAGCTCAATCTGCGATCAACATTATTCAGATAAGCTTAATTTCCAATTTCTGATTCATTTTGTTTTTTCAGAGAGCAGAGCAGGCTTGCTAATTTTCTGAATGTAATGAAGTCTCCTCCACATACTCGAAGGGTGATTAACTGCAGGTGTTTAATGGAGCTAATTTAATGATAACAATGCTTGAAATTCTGTGTGGAAACAAGGCTAACAGAAACCAAACAGATTTGGGTGATTATATAATTTCCACACTTGGTTTTCGAACGCCATACATCTCCAGAATAACTATAGAGTGATAAGGTTTTATTCCTTTAGAGTCAGCTTTTAATAGAAAATACCACCTTTAACTCATGCATTTCCCAAGTTTTCCAGTTTAAACAACAAGTCTTTTGCAATACACAGTATATTTTCATAAGTGGATTTAACATATTAGTTTTTATCCATTTTGTAGACCCAACCCCCACAGGGTTCAACTGTGATGGCTGTATTTCCATAGAAATAAGATTGGCAGGTTAAAAACAAGAGGGAAAAGGCTGGTTTATGCAAATACTATTTTCTTTTTGGAGACTGGATAAGAATCTTTCAGACATTCTGGGGTTTATTCACTCTTTTCTATAGGGAAACCCACTTTACTTGTTCATTTATCTTTTCTTATTTCCCACCCAGAGCTTGAATGAATGCCACCCTGCCGCTCTGCCAACTTCTTCTGCTGCCATGTTCCTATCTGTGAGATGTACAGTCAGGGGCTGGTCTAAACCGCATTCATTAGTGTCCCGGGGTAAGAAAGTGAGAGCACAGCTTACAAGCTGTGTGAAAATAAATGCCCTTTACCTTCTTAATAGCTTAAGAGGCTTAGGTAGAATTTTGTTAGTGGAATAGTTAGAATGAAAATTAAGGGAAGATGTATTTCACTGGCCATTTTAAAATAAAATAAAGCCCTACTGATGCATATTCAGCATAGTGCAAGGTGAATTGCATGTGGTTCATAACAGGACAATTATTGATGGGCGTAGAGGCAAAGCAGGCACAGAGCAGGGGAAAAATTCTACTGCACCATGAAACTGTCTTCCAGTTGGGTAAACTAAAAAATAAATAAATAAAAGCATGATACGTTCTGCTTAATGAAGTGCTACGTCAGATTAATGTAGGTTACATTGAAAGGTACAACACAGTACTGTAGGTTAAATCCCACAGGGTAAGTTGCAAGTGTGTTCTAAAAGCCAAGGGGTGGGTAGGGTTGCTGTTCCAGGAAAATAAAAAGTATGGATAAAAGTCTGAAAACTTGAACCTCATATCAAGTCCAGGGCAGTGGTCTGGAAATGGGCAGATGAGTTGGAGCAATATGGCAGAGCTAAGCAAGCAGAGAGAGGTGTGGCCAGTGCATCAAGTCAAAAGACAGCATCACCCTTGGACTAGGGAAACAACTAAATAAAGAAGGAAAGAACATGAATAAAATAAAGAATTTTGTTTAGAATAATTCACTAGCATTGGCTCCTTATCTTAAACAAATACACTGTCGTAAGCTAAACTGATTTTGAGGACAGATGATTGCTGTTGTTACTGTTGTAGATGATGATGATAGTGATGGTGATGGTGATGGTGATGGTGATGGTGATGGTGATGGTGGTGATGGTGATGGTGATGGTGGTGATGGTGATGATGATGGTGGTGATGGTGATGGTGATGGTGATGGTGATGGTGATGGTGATGGTGATGATGATGGTGATGGTGATGGTGGTGATGGTGGTGATGGTGATGGTGATGGTGGTGATGGTGATGGTGGTGATGGTGATGGTGATGGTGGTGATGGTGATGGTGGTGGTGGTGGTGATGGTGATGGTGATGATGGTGGTGGTGATGGTGGTGGTGGTGATGGTGATGGAGATGATGGTGGTGGTGGTGATGGTGGTGATGGTGGTGGTGATGGTGGTGGTGGTGATGGTGGTGGTGATGGTGATGATGGTGATGGTGATGATAATGGTGATGGTGATGGTGATGAAATATAGATAGAAATATGAGGTAATTTCTTATCTTTATAACTTATCTACTTTAAAATATTAATTTAATCTACTCTAAAATAAAAAGTTTAATTTAAAAAAGGATAAACTCCATAATACTGCTATGGAAGGTACCCATGTATCTCAAGAGAATGATTCTTGAGATTATGGTCTTTTAAACTAAATTTCCACATACCTTTGCTTACTCTGATGGGACATACCATTGCACACACAGCACATACCTCTGACTGTCTTCACAATTGAAGCTGTTTCATCAATACAAATTGCTTGTCTATATTTGCTCTACCCAAAGATCCTAATCATTGTTCCTTCCAACAGCACAGAGAGAATTTCTCCACCTGTTCCCACTGTTCTTTGTGATTGGGCCGCATGATATCTGTCTTCACTAGAATTCTTTTCTGACAGTTGAAGTTCAAGGTAAGCAAGCCCGTATTCTCCCTTTGGGAAAACAAAATGAAATGAAAGAAAAGGCAAATACTTACCCGGGTCTCTCTTCCAACATATTCGATACAAGCCCACCAGAGAAAAGACCAAGAGCGTTATGACAGTCAGTGCAATGACCACGGGCAAAATAATACCTGAAAAGTATTGGGGACATCATCAGCTCAAGGGGTGCTGATTCCATACAAACAGACCACACCGGGTAGAACACTCGCACTGTCTTCTTTAAACCACATTTTATCAAACCACTAGTATATCTCAGGCAATAATTAATATGATTTATGGGTTTGCTCTGCTTGTCATTTCTGACATATCCACTTGATGTCACCCTTGTAGCCTTTCTTAAACAAACTACCAAACTGCAGAGAGATGGCTTTCTATCTTCCTGAAGGCTGGGGAGTAAGGAGAAAGGAGACTAGAGGAAACAGTTTTCTTTATTATACATATATATATATATATATATATATATATATATATATATATATATATATAATATATTATTACAATAAAGTTACTTGAAATAAAAATGTAGCTTACTGGGTGGTTCTAATTCTAAGGCTAAGACTTGTAAGTATCTTTTTAACATGTTTCTTTAAAAATAAAAAAATGTGCAAAAGACCATAAATAGATGGATAAATAGCATTTTAGAAAGTCTAACAACATACCTCAAAATAGGTATGACATTATTAATTCTTTAAAATGAAATGGCATTAATCAATGGGTCAGTTCTTTCTGTGACGTATTATTTAATGAACTAAGGGAACTATAATTATTGAGTGTTCTTTACACAGACGTAGCACATCTTATATATGTTTATGTTAAAATAAAATTAACTGCAACAAATATAATACAATTCTATCAGGGTAAAAAGGCATTGTTTTATAACTTGGTTGCTTTAAGAATATTTAATTAACAAATGAAGATGAACATGTTAAAGGTATATGGCATGATGATATGGATAAAAGTTATTAGTATGGAGATTTTTGTCTTAGTTAAATACACTTCCATTAAGCTATTATTTGTCTTTGTTTGTTATTGCTTACCTTAGGACGAAAGTGGAAAAGAAAACCAAAAAGGAAAAAAGAAAGAAAATGGCCATGGTATGGTAGTTCAGATCAGGTTTATGAAGAATTCTTAAAGCAGGCTGTAGTTTGGGTTATAATAGAGTCACATGCTGAGAGAAGTTGAGAACAGATTACCCACAACCGCATTCCTTCTCTCTTTTCATTTACACACTCTGCGCCTCTGTCTCCATGAACAGAGACACATGTTACTCACTGGAGTAGGAGGGCGTGGTTGATGGAGTGGCTGTAGTCTTCCCATCCTCAGGATCTGTTATTTTGAGACAGAACATAACTAAGTAACATTGATAAATATGTTAATCCACATAACCCTCTCTCTACTCCCCTTTAAGAAAATATTCATGATTTATAGTTTTGATGTTACAAATGCAAAATTTTCCCTCACACTGCAAGAGTGTGTTTTAAAAATGAAGATGGGTAGTATTTATTTCATAAAGAACCATAAAGTAGAAGTTTTCATCTAGATACACAAACATCATACCTTGGAACAGTGAGATGGTTTTTGCAGTTGTTAGCAGAGCAGAGGGTGTCTTGGTGATTTTTGGCAAGGCATCTGGCAGTTGAGTGGTAACTGGAGGAAAATCACAAACCCAGGCTCAGTTTGGGCATTGAGTCTTCATATTGGATATCTTTGTAGATTTAAACAATGTGCATTTTTAAAGATCTGGGAAAGCACTTTATTTCTAAGAGAACACATAAAATGGTAGTGCTGAACTTGACTTCACCTATTTCTCCTGGAAAGATGACGAACTTTGGCATCACATGAACTGATATCAGTATTGCATCATCCAGAGAACTGGCCAAGAAAATTGGAGCAAGTCTCCTATTCTAGTCTACAGTTCATAGAACCAACTACACGATGTTCTTGTGAGATGTAAATCTAAGATAAAAACTAACCACATTTCAGATATTTTTAACCTTGGTAAATGGTATTTGTCCATCACACACGCTTAACATAGATAAAAATGTACAAAGCTTCTGATTTTTATGGTATTTCCCAATGGCTGAAGATAGAAGATCATGAGGTAGCCTTTGACAAGAAATCCAGGAGAAACGGCAGAGACTCCTTGATTTCCCTCCATAAGACTCTACAGCTGTATGAACATCTTCCATTGAATAATGACTGCTAGATCGTGCCATTGACCAGTCTTTTTTTTTTTTTTTTTTCCTTTAAGGAAATGTCTTTACCTTGTTTAGTCAGAGGGTTAATCATATTATTATTAATAATAAAAATTATCAAAAGCCTAAAATATAAGACAACTTAGATTAATGTATGTGGCATAATGTCCTGCATCTCACTATCATACTCTTTTGTGTCATAGCTGCTGGCTCATCCTTCCACAACGGTCTCAGAGTGCAAAAGGCCGACCTCTCACCATCCCTTCCACCAGCTCCTGCCTCAGTGCACTGAGCAAGGATTCTCTCCATTGCCACATCCGTTTTGCTTAAGACCCCGTAGAGGTGTCGAGGCCATGCATAATGGCACCAGAGAGATGGATATTTCTTGGGATGCTGTGGCTCCTTTCTCCCTGCCACCCACAGCATAGCACACGCTGCATGCTCTGTGGGGGCAGAATCATGCTGGGAGTCGACATTCCGCTTGCCAGGCAAGCGGTCTGTGGGAGGGAGCTGGATACATGCCCATGGGAACAAAGAGAAATGTCAGGCTAGTGCACAAAGCGGGGGGCGGGGGGATAAAGAAAAAAAGAGAAATATTAAGCAAAAGAACAGTATCTAGCCGAAAGCTCTCTGTACTGTGAGTTTTGTTTTCCTGTATCAAGGGCTGCATGGGGGTGAATAGTCCTTTCGGTGTTTGGAACCGGACACCATGGCTTCCTAAATAACCAATGGTGGTTGGGTTTAGAACAGCTAGTGTTCAAGAGTCCATAACCTTCCTCATTTCCTCCTTATTTTCAGGTCCAGGACTGATCTAGGACTATTTCTGATTCAAACTATGCTACCCCAAGCTTTCCGTGGAAAAACAAGTTTGACTGTCCAGGGTCAGTGGCTACCACTGTGACTCACACGATCGTCATGGTGACCCTTAAGGGAATGGTCAGTGTAGCTGAAGCAGAAGCCTCCATGTTTCTATTTTTGTTTTTCCTGTAACTGGAATTCTTAAGAACTCTTTTCTGAATCCAACACACACACACACACACACACACACAGAGAGAGAGAGAGAGAGAGAGAGAGAGAGAGAGAGAGAGAGAGAGAGACAGACAGACAGAGAGACAGAGACAGACAGACAGAGACAGAGACAGAGAGACAGAGACAGAGAGACAGAAACAGAGAGACAGAGACAGACAGACAGAGACAGAGACAGAGAGACAGAGACAGAGAGACAGAAACAGAGAGACAGAGACAGAGAGACAGAGACAGAGAGACAGAGACAGAGAAAGTCATACACACACACACTGACTTCTGTGACTAGAACAGACAGATTCATAGTGTGATCTGATGATCCCGATCTTCAGTTATTGTGTTAAAAATGTGCTATCCTGAATTTCTACCAAATTACCTCTGTCAGAGAAGGTACACGTGTAGAATAATGCAGTAGAGAAGAACATGATTCTGAAAGCCGAGGGTCAGACCCAAGCTCTAACTACAAAACTTACTTCCTGTGGAGACTTGGCAAGTGATGTAACCCCCCTTTTGTCTGACTTTCTTACATGTAAGTGGGGTTAAAATAGTTTTACATTATATTGTTGCTATAAAGATTAAATAAGAGTAAATTTAAATCGACTAGGAGAATAAGTAATCCTAGCATAGTTATTTTAAAATATATAACATTATGTAATATATGCTATATGACTTTTCACCTAAAGACTGTTTGTCTAATTTTGTAAAAAATTTGGAGTCTAGCCATGTGATATTGACTTTTTAGACTTTTCTCTTTCAGGGGCATTTTTCTCCAGTCAGGAGTGGGAGAAACTGAAACTCATGTCCTTCTTAGATCATACACGTTTGTACTGGGTCCTGATTTTTTTTGATTCTGTTCATTATTGAGGCATTGTGTCACAACTTAAATGCAATTTATTAACTTCAGGTCAAAGTTCAGATCAAACTATGTGAAACAAGTTCTCTTAGAGCAAAACTTACTGCATTGAAATGTATTCGTGTTTTCCCCATGCCTGCAGAGAGGGACTACTTTCTGGTTTTGTAGACAAGGTATTACTGTATATTTCTGGCTATCCGGGACTCATTCTGTAGATAAGACCATTGATCTCCTTATCTTATAGTGGCAGAATTTTGACATTTTCACTCAGTGAGGATCCACTCATGCTAGGAAAACAGCTATTCTAAACTATCTAGAGGCAGTAGCGTATGGCTTTATAATATCAAAACGAGTAATTAAGAAATTGATCCCAGAGTGCTGGAATCAAAGGCATGCAGAACTATGTACACATTTTTCCTGTCAACTTCCTAAGTTGTTGGGAACTTTACTAACGGAAGACTTTAATGATGTCTTAAGAAATCTGAGTTTGACTTGAGAATGGTCTTCACAGGACTGAAGTTATAGAAATACTGGTGTTTTTGATTACTCAAGCTGGATGGAACAACAATGACACCACTTCCTGAGAGCCTTCCAAGAATCTTGTGAGCTGGATGACCCTTTAAAACCTTCCTAAGTATGAATGCCAATCCAAGAGGCTTTTTCCCAGCTCACCTTTGCTGCTCTCTCTCCACTTAGCTTTCTGTCTGATGACTTCTCCAGGCTCCCACTGCATCCCACATTCATGCTTTTATTATTTTCATACACTTGTATAAATATATAAATATAACCCATTGAGTCCATTTGCTGTTACTTGTATGTATAAGTTTTTAGTGTTTTCCACTTAGTATTAGATAACAAGTAAAGGTGCTGATGTTGATATTGGCATTCTGATGTTGAACATCTTGACATGAAAGGAAAGGATAGAGTCTATGCTGGACTTCCCTCATTAGAAATGAAATGGTTTATTAAAAAAGCAGTTGGAACACACATAGTTCAGATGATGAATTCTATGCATGCAGTTGGTATATCTGTGCTAACAAAGGGGTATATGATGGTAAGAATCCTAGAACTTTTTTCCAGCTTGTCAGATGATGCTTTGCATTTTCATAGCTTTTATGTGCATATGCTGGTGATGTCTAATGTTACTAGTAGAATATCAGAGAGGAATTTTTCTGCCTTTACTTAGTTGAGATAGTTTTCTATTCTCCTCAGAGCTTACATTTATAGACTGAGCTAATTTGTACAGCAATGGGAAAAGTTTCATCTCAAATGTCATTCACATTGCTATGGCATATCAATGTGACTAACCTGAGATAATAACATTCTTACTTAGACATTATTATGAATTGAGATCTATTTACTTTAGATAACTCTATAAAATTAATATTAAGGGAGGATTTCTCTTCCTCACCAAGTTTATTAAATGCCAGGAATGTGTGCATGAGGTTGTGTAGTGAGTACCCAGAGCACAGAGAGTGTTTAAAGGCGGTGCCCGGAACTGTGTCAGAGAGAATCTTGATCTGCCTGGGGAAGGCGGTTCTGGAATATCAGCTCCATGGGAGCTTTTACACCTGGACCAGAGGTGAACCTGACACAAAGGCCCAGGGAGGACACACCATGAGATCTCAGTGAGCAGAGAGTGCTGTAGTCACTGGAAAAAGGTCCATTTTGGCCTGGAGAAAGAGCCAGATTCCCACCACTAGTACTCAGGACCAGTGAGCAAAAGGCCAAGCTCCCAGAGCTGCCTCACAAGAGCTCCCCCACCTGAGCCCACAAAGACAATTGAGTACCTGCTACTGAAACTCACTGCTGGCCCACAAAAAGCTGAACACTCAGAAGCAATTTTCTTCCTGAGCCCACTGGCCCTCAGATCCACTGGAGAGACAGGTGGTAGTCACTGACAACAGGACCACATATAACCACAGATAACACAATGGCAAGAGAAAAACGAAAGAACGTAAGCAATGGGAACCACGATAACCTAGCAACATCAGAACCCAGCTCTCCCATCACAGCAAGTAGTGGACTGCCAAACACTCCAGAGAAACAAGGATCAGACTTGAAATCATACTTCACAATGATGAAAGAGATCTTAGAGAAAGCATGAATAACTCCCTTAAACAAATACAGGAGAACACACAGAAACAAATAGAAGCTTTTAAAGAGGAAACACAAAAATCACTCAAAGAACTACAAGAAAACACAAAGAGATGAAGGAATTGAAAATGGAAATAGAAACAATAAAGAAAACTCAAAAAGAGACAACCCAGGAGATGGAAAACCTAAAAAGGAAATCAGGAGTCACAGATGCAAGCATCTTCAACAGATTATAAGAGATGGAAGAGAGAATCTCAGGGGCTGAAGACAACATTGAAAACATAGACAAAACAGTCAGAGAAAATGCAGAAACCAAAAAGCTCCTAACCCAAAATGTCCAGGAGATCCAGGACACAATGAGAAGACCAGACCTAAGGATAATAAGAATAGAAAAGGGTGAAGAATATCAACTAAGAGGCACAGTAAATATCTTCAACAAAATTGTAAAAGGAAACTTTCCTACCCTTAAGAATGAGATGACCATGAGCATAAAAGAAGCCTACAGAACTCAAAATTGAGTGGACCAGAAAAGAAATTTTTCCTGACACATAATACTCAAAATGCCAAGTGTTCAAAACAAAGAAAGAATACTAAAAGTAGTAAGGGAACAAGGTCATGTAACGTATAAAGGCAGACAAATCAGAATTGCACCCGACTTCTCAACAGAGACCATGAAAGCTAGAAGATCCTGGAAAGACATCATGCAGACCCGAAGAGAGCACAAGTGACAGCCCAAGCTGCTATACCCAGCAAAACTATCAATCACCATAGATGGAGAGATGAAGATATTCCAAGACAATACTAAATTTACACAATATCTGACCACAAATCTAGCCCTACAAAGAATAATAGATGGAAAACCCAACAGAAAAAGAGAAACTACACCCTAGATAAAGCAAGAAAAAAACTAAGCAAGAAAACGAAAAGAAGAAAGACACACAGACATAATTCTACGTCTAAGAGCAAAAATAGCAAGAAGCAACAATCATTACTCCTTAATATCTGTTAACATAAATGGACTCAATTCCCCAGTAAAGAGATACAGACTGTCAGACTGGATACATAAACAGAATCCAGAATTTTGCTGCATACAGGTAACTCATCTCAGAGACAAAGACAGACACCACCTCAGAGTTAAAGGCTGAGAGAAAAACCTTCTAAGCAAATGGCCCCAAGAAACAAGCTGGAGTAGCCATTCTAATATTGAATAAAGTAGACTTTCAATGGAAAGTTAGCAAAAAAAAAAAGCTAAGGAAGGACATTTTTTTACTCATTACAGGGAAAATCTATCATGATGAATTTTCAATCCTAAACATATATGCTCCAAATTCAAGAGCACTGATATTCATAAAAGAAACCCTACTGAAGCTCAAAACATACATTGCACCCCACACAATAATAGTGGGAGACCTCAACACCCCACTCTTATCAATGGACAGATTATGGAAGCAGAAACTGAACAGAGACACAGTGAAAGGAGCAGATGTTATGAGCCAATTGGAATTAACGAACATCTATAGAACATTTCATCCAAAAACAATAGAATACACCTTCTTTCTAGCACCTCATGGCATCGTTTTCAAAATTGACCATATAGTAGGTTAAAAAACAAGCCTCAATAGATATAAAAAGATTGAAATACTCAAACAATCCTATTTAAAAATGGGATACAGAGCTAAACAAAGAATTCTCAATTGAGCAATATCGGATGGCAGAAAAGTCTCTAAGGAAGTGCTCGACATTTCTTGTCATCAGGGAAATGCAAATCAAAACAACTCTTGAGATTCTACCTCACACCAGTCAGAATGGCGAAGATAAAAAACTCAGATGACAGCACATGCTGGAGAGGATGTGGAGAAAGAGGAACACTCCTCTACTGCTCTGTGGGGTTGTAAGCTGGTACAACCACTCTGGAAATCAGTCTGGCGGTTTTTCAGAAAATTGGACATAGTACTCCCTGAAGACCTAGTTATTCCACTTCTGGGCATATACCCCAGAGATGCTCCAAAATACAATAAAGGCACATGCTCCACTCCCCCCCCCCCCCCCCCCAAAAAAAAAGCAATGTGAGACTCTGTGGCTCAAAAAACAAGGTAACATCTCTGACAGTAAGGGAGAGAGGTAAAATATAACTTAAATATGCTCTAAAACCATTTTTATTTTCCATCTATTCTCTCACAGGATAAACAGATTTTAAAGACTATTCTATTTGTTTATAAGTCTTACATTTTTTTACAAGGCCAACACTGAAGCCCAGAGAGATTAAATATCCTCTCAAGATCACACAGAAAATCAGTCATGGAATACATATTTCCATGCAAGTTCTAGAGTCAATTACTTATTTTGATATTATAAAACTATAAGCTACTGCTTTTAGATAGTTTACAATAGGTGTGTTCATAGCATGAGTGGATCCTCGCTGAGTGGAAAGGTCAAGATTCTGCCACTATAAGATCAGGAGATCAATAGACAATACTCTGCAGAGAGTGCTGCATGCCTCACTTTTTAGAACTTCCTGGAGGGAGTACAGTGAACTTGCACACACAATATGGCCTCTCCTTTCTAATGGTTTGATGGATGGTCTTTTGTTTGTTATTGCTTCTGCTTCTCTGCCAAGCTTAATGTCCACATTCCAATCACATTGCTAAAAGTCTAACTTGAAGAAGGAAGGTATCATTGAATACTTATAAATTGTGTTGAACACTAGAGGAGACCAGAGGCATTACTGTGATCATTACCCATACATGGCATTTTCAGAGCTCAGAGGACAACCCTGTGTACACATCCTCAGTTTGAGACAGGCCATCTTGCTTTGCTTCTCTGTGTGTCAGGCTGGCTGGCCAGTGAGCTTCTGGACATCATTCTGTGTCATGCTCCAATTTTCTCATAAATATACTGGGATTACAGAAATGCACTGTTGCATTTGTTCTTACGGGAAACTGAAGTCAGATCCTTAACATCTGTTAAGCAAATGCCTTAGCCTTTGAGCCATCTCCTCAACCCTTCTCTATTGCCTGAAGCCACATCATCAGGATCCCTGGTTTTTATGTCAGAATTCCTGGTTCCTATGCCCTGGAATGTGGGCTGCTACACTGTCTGCTTACTTGGAATCCACCTTGTTCATTGCAGTGTCACATAAGCTTTCAGGCTCCAAAATCCTTCCAATATAATATCCTTTATATACACGTATCTTATTAGCTATATTTATCTGCAGAACTGATACAAATAGTTATGTTTTATAAAATACTAGAGCAAATGGTATTTATTTCCTTCAGTATAGTGAGACTCATTATATTACACTTTTACTATGGAATCTTTTAAGCAGTTATTAATATTTGAGTATTTTATACAATGTATTTTGAACATATTTACTCCAACTCTTCCCCAGGATTTCTTCTAGATACAGCCCCACTTCCTTTCCCCTACAACTTTATTCTTTAAAAATAACCCATTGGTTCCAATTTGCATTTCCAATAATCAGTCAGGCTGGGGCCTTCCTCTGGAGTGTGTTCTTCCTACTGAGAGTCTCAGGGATGAGTTCTCTTGTCAAAGTAATATAAAGCTCACCTTTGAGAAAAATCTGGTGAAGAAAAGGTGAATTCCAGCATTGCTTAAGATTGTATTGTTATGTGATGCCTGTATCTCCAGGGAATCCATTCCCCATAGAAGGTTTTAATGGCTCCCCTAGTGTCTTCATTAGCTCTGAGCTCATCTGAAAATGAATAGGTACGATAATCTGGTGGTTTGATGTCTTGAAGGTCACTTCTTTGATGAACTCTTGATCTTTTTTTCTAGCTTCTTTTCTTCCTTCAGAAAGTATGTGCCCCTCATTTGATCGTTCATAAAGTTGCCTGAAGCTCGCTTGGGATGAACCACTTTATATCAACATGACTGGTAGAATATTATAGCTATTTATAATATTGACCAAACTCCACAAGTGACCTTTTAATGGTAGGCTTCACATCTTTCTTAGTGTCAAAGATAATGGAAATAAAATGAACACTTATTGACTGTCTTGGTTGGTGGTAGTTGATTAAATATATGATTCTGCATATTTAGCATGGCATCATATTCAGTTTGAAGTCTTTTAAGATATTGTGACTTTGTCTAATAAAATTTGACTATCTCTTGCTTTAGAAAGTGTACATATTTGCACTGAATAAAGAAGCTATCCATTGCACGGCAACTTACTCTATTGAGTATAAAGTACAAAAATGTCTTCTGACCATGTGATTATCTTCATGCTACAACATGGAAAAACAAATCACTCCCTGAACCTTCTCTGTCCCATCTTCTAATTTTGTATTAACTAAAGGGCACAAGGAATGAGAATCTCTAAGATTTGTCATCTGCATTAGTAATGGAGAGGGAGGGAAGTTCTTGATCCTTTATGGATGCTGAAGGTCAAAGAGTCCTCAGCCCTATCATCTCCCCTATCCCAAGGGTCTCTTTACAGCTTCCATTTCCTCATTACTGAATGTTAATTCAGAATAAAAGTCAGGTGTCCAAACATGGGAACTTCTTGGCCTTACCATTTCAGTTTTTAGCTTTTATTTACAACATCCCTTTGGATGCCAGAATCAGATTTTGTGAAAAAGTAGGTGAAGACATTCTACTCCTTTGAGAAGACAAACTGACCAGTAGAGACAGAACTGGGGAGCAATATTTATAGGTAAGTTTTCTTCCTCAAGACTGGCTCTACTTAGATCTATCATAGTCCTAACCCTAACCCTGGATATTTCTAGTTTCAGCTTTTTAAACTCAATGTCTCCTGATATTTAGTTGTCTTGTACTGTTTTCTAATTCACCATTCTGGCAAGCTTGCATTTGCATATACATATATGTGCTCCTAGCTGGTCTAATTTTTTTTGGCATATTTTGATGAATACTCTTAGAAGAGAAAATGAACTTACCTGATAATTCTGTTGTGATGCTTGAGCTCTGATTCTCAGCTTTCAAGGAAAAAATAAAACACTAAAGTTAAATGTTGATTTTAATATCTGGTTTTACAGTTCTTTCAAAGGTTAAGTTTTGTAGACATCAACTTATTTGGATTCATTTGTCCCCCAGATAATAGACTCATGGAGCTTTAGGATTGCAGGACACCTAGAGCAAGAATCAATTAGCTTTCTTAATTTTTAAGCAACAGTGTCACCATGGCATTGTCATGGGTACAAACCATTATACTTTTAACTTCTTCTAAAAGGACCTAATACTTTAGGCTTTTTGTGCAATAAAATGTCTGTTCCAACTTCTAAGCTCTGCTTTTCAGTATAAACTCAGTCATACACAATACCCAAGGAAAGGGTGTAATTGTATTTTTAGAAAACATTATTTAGAAAAATATGCAGGAGTTCATATTTTGATTCTCTACTTTATAAAATCTCCATACAAGGCATTTTTTTTTACATAATTTTGTTCACGAAGTACCTAAATATCACAAAATGAACCATAAGAACTTTGATGCTTGTGTGGAGGGGTTATCCTGTGCTATTGTCCTTCTAAGACCTGATGCATCATGTTACCGAAGAAAGCTGCAAGAAGAGTCAGAGAGACATTTAGGATTATAGAAACTTATAGGATTCCTGAATGGTGGCTACCGTCCAGGAAAGATGCCAACAAGCATAGTCACTTTAAGGAATCACTTTAAAAAGTCCCTTCAGTGACTTTGAAGACATGGATCAAGAAGAGGATTTGCTCTGTGAAAAGTAAAGAAAATACTTCTGAAACAAACAGAAGCCTAATAACAACATTCACAAAGTATTTGCTTCCTGTGTATCCTCAGTTCAACAGCCAACATTAGTAACTCAAATTCAACACAGCTCAGACAGAACCCAAGTGGTGTCTTCCTTTTTTTTTTAACTTTATTTTAAAATACAAAGATAAAAGTACAGATTTTAAAGCATTTTTGCATAAAAGTATACAAATACATTTTTATAAGGTTGTAATTAAGTATTTGTGGGTACATATATATACACATATGTATATATGTAACAATAATATAGGAAAAGAGGTTATTAATTTGAGGAGATAGGAGAGAAACTGGGAGGGGCTGTAGGAAGGAAAGGGGGATGTGATACAGTTCTATTTTAATTAAAATATATTCTGGGGTGTTCAGAGCTTTCTGGGGTTAGTATCCCACTATCAGAAACTACATATTATGTCTGTTCTTTTATGACTGGGTTATCTCACTCAGGATTTTCCTTTGCCTTCTTGGATCAGTGCACGGAATCCTTGTTTTTGGGGTGCTTAAGGCTAGAACACACTGGCCCTTCTGGGATCTCCTTTCTTTTTATTCTGATATTTTTTGAAGCTCTAGGTTAGCAGTTTATTCCATATTTCAGTCTTTCCCAGCACCTTCTCTGTTTTTGTTCAAGTTTCCAAGAGCTCCTAGGAAAATCTCCTAAAAGCTAACTTGGATTCACTCTGTTCCTTACTGTGTCTGGTCAGTCTTTATAGGATATCAGGAACCCTAACTCGCTCCTCAGTTCTCTGACCCATCAGCCCCCTCTTTAACTCTGCTCCACCTTATATCTGGTGTTAATAAATCAAAGGTTCATAGACACTGGGTTCTTCCAGACCTGGCTTTTTCTTGTTTTTCTCTGTGCCTCGGGATTCTCTCAAACCACCTCTCCAAGCTGTATTTTTTTCCTCCACTTCAATTTTATTATCACAGTAACATTTACTTCCTGAGATTTTGCTTGTTGTCTGATGGATTGTATCTCCATGGGAACAGTTTTCCTGTCTGATGGATTGTATCTCCATGGGAACAGTTTTCCTGTCTTCTAGATAGAGCTGTAGTCCGATTCCTATTACCAGGCTGGGCCATGGTATGTCTCTAGTAGGTGGAAAAGAATAAGAGATTGTAAATTTGATATTTATGAGCGATATTATTTCCATGTTTCAGATCTGCAAATATTTGCTGGGATAAATGAATTTGCTTTTTAAAAGGTGAAACCACAATGATCGTTCAGGGCTCTGGTTACAAACCCATCTAGTCTTACTGAAATAGACAGCCTTTCTCCTCCTTAACATTCTAAGTAAATAGCTTATAAAATAGATTCCTGCTTTTGAGAACCAATTAAAATACTTTTGAAAGTGGCATATGCTGCATTTGGGAGATGAGGCTAAAATATTTATTAACAGAATATAGGATTAGAATACAAAGAAAATCTACCCCCTTTGTTCCTTTTATTAATATCAGGTCACAGCCTTTTCTGCTGATAGACTTGTTTCCAAATAAAACATTTTAAGCTTGCATCAGACAAAACTTTCAGACTCTCCTTTATTTAAATTTTATTTAGCCTCCAAAATACATACTTCTGTGTGAAAGCAAAACAGGCATTTTCACACAAAATTATTATGCATTTTGCAGGCTAAAAGAAATTAAAAAATAAAAACAGGTAAAAAGTGTAACTGCGCCCTGGAATTTTCTGGAATGTGAAGAAACACAACAATCCATCTCACTATACTGAATAGCCTGAGGTCAGGGTTCATACTGATACCTACACAGGGAAAAATAAAATACTGACGACAAGATTCTACAGATGTCAAATTTTCACCAAAAATAGAACATGGCTAGGCATAATGGCTCAAGTCTATATAATTCTAATACTTGGAAGGCTGAGGCAGGAGAATCACAAATTTGAGGTTACTCTGAGCTCCTTAGTGAGATCATCTTTCAATAAATCAGGATTTGGGGTAAAGCTCAGTGGCACAGTGCTTGCCTATCATCCTCTATACCTGGCTTTTATCTCCATAATTCCAGGAAAAACAAACAAACAAACAATAAAGCAAAAAGGAATGTGTGCCCCTTTCTTGAAATAGGGGGATTAGTTTGAAGATTGCAAACTGTTTTAAATGTACGCAGCATTCAAACCTAGACTCAGTTTGGAGAATATAAAATTGCAGTACCAGTGGAGGCTATGGCATATGGCTAGATGTAAGTATCTCTGATTTTTATTTATAACTGTAAGGACACATATGTGCTGTCAGAAGGCCACACTTGGATCTCTAGAGAAAATGAGGCAAGTCACATCTCAAATGCATATGGGATGCTTTTGCTAATATCTCACAGTTGGAAGATCAGTTGAAGACAGAACTGTTGACGTCTGTTGTTGAGTTTTACCCTGTACTATGAAACTGTGGTCTTGACAACTGCAAATATATCTCCTAAGCTCAGCTTCAACATTATCATTTGAATCAGAAAGCTTTACCAGCGATACAAAAAATAACTTTGCTTATTTCACACAAGAGACTGGGTTTTCAAATAATAAACAATAAGTGGTATAAATGTGATGCTAAATGCAGGGAAAGGAATATAGAGAGCTGTTTTTATATATGGTTGCCTATTTCTACTGTAAGATAAGTTATGACCAATTTACATTGTATTGTTCTGTCATCTGATACTAAGTTAGTGGACATGGACAAGGGATTATTCTTGGATTGTCTAAACTAGGGCATATGACTAAGATGATTATTGTTCTATGCCTTCCTCCTGCTGGTACCCACAGCAAATGGTATCAAATAGCCAGAAAAAGAAGGAAGTTACGCTTAAATCTTTGTGAGTGACTCAGATAAATGGAGCAGTTCATAAAGTAGAATTGTCTCAGATAAATTGTTTTCTGAATTATGGGACAATCACATGGCCTGAGATGGATTCCCTATGATTGTTTGAAAGGAACATTTCATAAGAATGTTATTTCTTTTCATTTGAATGTTCAGAAGGATGTTTGTGTGTGTATGGTGTGTGTGTGTGTGTGTGTGTGTGTGTGTGTGTGTGTGTTGGTGTATGTGTGGTGTGTTTTTCAGTGTGTGAAGGTATGCTTGTCTGTATTTGTAACTATGGAGTCTAGAAGTTAATGTTGGGTGTCTTGTTGATTGTTTTCCTCTTTAGTTTTTAAGACAGAGTTTCCTGTTGGTTGACCTGGAGTCCACCACTGGCTAGCCTGACTGTGTAGTAAACTCAGGGAGTAACCTGTCTTTGCTTCTCAGCACCGGGGTAGAGGTGTTTACAGTAATGCCTGAATGTTGAAGATGGTGCTGAGGATCTGGTCACAGGTCTTCATGCTTACACAGCAAGTGTCTGACTCAGTGAGCAATCTTCTCATCCCAGATTTATTCTTTTAAATACTCTCCAGATGAAAAACCAAGACCAAAGGTCACAGCACAAATAAATGTTCATATTTAAATTTTTTATTGGCTAAGCATTTTGAATTATGACTCATTATTCACAACCACAACCCAACTTGTTCCTGACATGTTCAGGGACACCACTGTTTGCTTTAAGACAGTTGTGGTGCTTTGCAGATCAAAGACTTGGGTGTAGTCTATTTCTTGGGGTCAGAGAGTAGCACCTCTAAAATATCCTCTCAGCTACTGTAAAATATAATTTTGGTATAAAAGTAGCTACACAATAAACCATAAATAATTATGTGACAAGGAAGTTCATTTGGTAATCTATTTATTGTATATAAACGTTATCATTAAAAAGTAGACATGCATAATAGCTATAGTATAGATTATTAATGATAACATTTAAAAATAATAGATAAATTGTCAAATAAATCCCCTTATTGCATATATCTTATTTGCAATTTACCACCAATCCATAATCTTGCTTCCCATTCTCTTTCCTCAGCTGTGTCAGACTTCATTATTGGGAGAGGGAATAATGATCTCTCTCTCTCTCTCTCTCTCTCTCTCTCTCTCTCTCTCTCTCTCTCTCTCTAATTTCTCTGGCCACGTAATAACTGTATCTTTCCAATCTAGTTATAAACACTGAATTCTCTTTTCCTTCCACAAAGTCTGCTGATATTGTTATATGACATCATGATCTACATGTAAGAATCATTTCTCAGTTGAGT
The DNA here is from genome assembly GCF_963924665.1 of Micromys minutus. NCBI lineage: Eukaryota > Metazoa > Chordata > Mammalia > Rodentia > Muridae > Micromys > Micromys minutus. The sequence goes on along the minus strand of NC_137973.1, from coordinate 68,702,569 downwards.
TAGAATTTGAGAAAATGATCTCAAAGATATCTCCTAATGTTTTAAGTGATTTACAAATGTGTACTCAGCTGTATTCTCGGTCGTGTGTGTGAGCCACAAGTCATGTGTTAGATTCGTCTAATACTGCTTTCCTCTGTGCTCTGCATGTTCCTCTTTTCTATCTGTGCTCAGACAATAACAAAATGTACACAGTTGTAACCACATGTGACAAACTTGCTAAAAGAAATCAAGGCAGGCATGTTTTGGCTCATGGTTTCTGAGGCATCAGTCCACAGTGACTTGGCTGTATGCTTTGAGCTATGGAGAGGCAACATGTCATGGTGAAACATAACGGAGCAAGCTGAAAAAGGCCAGTTCAGCAAAGCCACCCATAAATGTCATCAGGGTGCTGTGAATTCCAAAGAATTTCACTGGAGCTCAGAAGAAAGCCTTTCTTCAGTGGGATATGAATACAGACATGCTTCTGAGACGTGTGGAGAAAAGAAGCCAGAATTCCCACCTTCATTCACATGAAGCAAGGGCCACATACACAGTTCACACACAGATGTGAACCAGGGTGGATGGCATTATACTTCACAGGGAAGGGCAATAGAGTTCATTTAGCACCAGAAATGTTTGTTCTGTAGAATTCACTGGTTTCCCACTCGCTAGCAGAGTGTTTTCCTTCATATAATATTTGGTTCCTGTTAAAACTTCTCTGAACATAAATTAATGAATGGTAATTTTTCAAAGTTGAGATATTTATTCATTTATATTTTCTGGTTTTCATACCAAAGGATTTATTTTTTGGAGATAGTTTCACGGTTAGTTTTGTTTTATTGATAAATGTTTGTGTGTTTCCTCAAGCTTCTTCAGAACTAAGCAGTTTACATTTCAACACTCCAAATAATAAACTCTCTTTCCCAGTAACACACACTTATGTTTTTAAATAGAACGCCTAAAATTTCAACTGTCAGATTTTATTTCATGGCAAAACTTTCTTCTTTAGTTGGGGAATGACCATTTAAACTATGGACCATAGTAAGTGGAAGGCAATTCATGTTTTGTGAGATAGCACCTGCAGATTAGAAAATCTTTGCTTTAACAAGAGATGGATACACATTATCTAGTTATTTAGCCAGAGCCTAGGACTAACGACCTTCCGGTGTAAGCAGTCTGTCATCAAAAATGTGTCCAAGTTTAGACCTTTTCATAAAGCACTGGTGAGACGTTTAGTGTGCCAACTAAATTTAAATGACCCCATTTAAGTCTAAAAGTTATTTATTCTAAACTGTTTTCATCTGATGTTAACCCAACTCCTGCGATGTGGGGCTATCTTTCTCCATTTTTAAGCATGCTGTTTATTTATATTCAAAGTTTTGCTTTTTTTTAAAATTCTGAAGGCAGTTGGGCCATATTTTGGTTCGATTTAAGACTTACTTTTATAAGAGAAATTATTAAGCCATTTTATGTCATATGGTATTCTTTCTGTCACCATAGTACTTGATTTAAAGCTAAAGAGCCTAACATTTGTATTTAATTTCTTGTCTATTCTCTTCCCTCTTTTATCAGCTTCTTTTGGACTGACATTTAGTAGAAAAATCATTTTAATTCTATGTATGTGTATGTCTGTCTAAGGTTATGTGCACACGTGCACAGGTACTGCAAGAAGCCGGAGGAGGCGTCGGATACCTATGGGGACGTCTTTGCTGGGGAGCCATCTGCCCAGTACCAGACTGAGCTTTCTTTTGGGATAACAAGTTGCCCATTACTGAGCCTACAGCCCCATAGTTACTTCTCTCATCTCGAAACTCATGTTGTTTACATAGACTTATATTTGTTCCACATATTGTTTATGTGAATGTCATGCCTCAAAGGCACTTGCTACGTTTTAGCCAAACAATTCATCCTCTATTGAAGAAACTAAACTGAGGTAAACGCTTTTTTTACCCACGCCTGAGTTCGTCACTCCCAGAGTTCTTTGTTGAATTTCTGTCTGGTGCTGTTTCTCTCCTGCCGAATGTTTTTACTCACAATGAAACGTCTCAGCTCCGCGTGTCTGTAAAAGTCTCCACAGAACACTAGGGTGACAGTTTCCCTTCCAGTAGGGAAGACGTTCTCTGTTGTTTGCTGGCAGTCATTGTTCCCGAGGAAGCTCTGCTGACATTTCCCATGGTCTTTTGCTTAATGTGTCCCCCAAGAGCTTATTTCAAGAGTCTCCCTTTATCTTTACTGTGGTTTATTTCCGGTTTTTGTTTTGTTTTGTTTTCTATTTTGTGTTCATCACATTTCCTGAAGCTGCTTTTCTGTTGTCTAATTGTACTGAGGAAATAGTTTTGGCTCTCCTTTATCACTTTTTCTTCCAGGAGTTGAGTTACATGCATTGGGTCTTTGGGTCACTGGGGCCCAGATCACTTCAAATGATTGTTTCTTTTCCCAGGCTTTCTTTGTGGCATTTCTCCACACAGTCACCCTCTTCCTCAGCCTCTTTCAGTCTTTCCCCAGCTCAACCACAGGGGTCAGCAGCTTCTGTTCATTGGTTGGGTTTAAATATCTGCATCTGACTTCTTCAGCTGTGAGTCTTTCAGAGGGCAGCCATGAAAGGCCCCTTTGTGTGAGCGCTCCATGGTCTCAGCAACAGTGTCAGGCCTTGGAGCCTCTCTCCTCTTGAGCTGAATCCCATTTTGGACCTTTCACTGGACCTTCTTTTTCTCAGGTGCTTCCCTCTTCCATCCCTGCAGCTCTTTAAGACAGGAACAATTACGGGCCAGAGCCCTTGACTATGGGATGGCAACCCTACCTCTCACTTGATGCCTTGTCGTTCCTGTTTTTTTTTTTTTTTTTTTTTTTGTTAAATTTGGTGTTCCATGAGCTTGTTGTATCTTTATAGGCATCTCTTTCTTTAGGTTAGAAAATTAAAAAAAAATTTTTTTTTACTATGTTGAAGAGGTTTTCTGTGTCTTTGAGTTTGGAAGCCTCTCCTTTTTCTAATCCTATATTTTTTTTTAACTTTTCTTTTTTGATTGGTTATTTTATTTATTCACATTTTAAATGTTATCCCCCTTCCCAGTTTCCCCTCCACAAGCCCCATACCTCCTCCTCCCTCCCCTTGCCTCTATGAGGGTGCTCCCCCACCTGCCTACCCACTCTCGCCTCACTGCCCTAGCATTCCCCTATTGGGTCATTGAGCCTCCACAGGACCAAGGAGCTCCCCTCCCAGTAATACCAGATAAGGCCATCCTATGCTACCTATCCAGCTGGAGCCATAGGTACCCCTGTGTACTCTTTGGTTGGTGGTTTTGTCCCTGGGAGCTTTGGGGGGTTCGGTTAGTTGATATTGTTGTTCTTCCTTTGGGGTTTCAAACCCCTTCAGCTTCTTCAGTTCTTGCCCTAACTTCTCCATTGGTGTCTCTGTGCTCAGTCTAGTGTTTGGCTATGAGCATCTGCATCTGTATTGGCTCTGGTTCAGTTTTGGCAGAGCCTCTCAGCAGACAGCTATACTGAGCTCCTGTCAGCACGCACTTCTTGGCATCAGCAATAGTGTCTGGGTTTGGTGCCAGCAGATGCGATGGATCCCTAGGCGGGACAGTCTCTGGATGACCTTTCCTTCAGTTTCTGCTCCACTCTTTGTCCCTGCATTTCCTTTAGATAGGAGGAATTCTGGATTAATATTTTGAGGTGGGTGGGTAGCCCCTTCCCACAAGTGGTCAGGGACCATGCCTATCCACTAGATATAGTCTCTACAGGTTCCAGCTCTCCTTTGTTGGGTATTTCATCTAAAGTCCTCCCTGTTGGGTCCTGGGAACCTCTTGGGTCCCTGGCATCTGGGACTTTCTAGTGGTTATTCCCAGATTCCCCTCCTCCACTGCCACATACTTACTTTCAAATTCTTGACCCTTTGTACTTCTTCATCTCCTCCCTTATCTGGACCGCCCCCTTTCACTCCCCCTTTTTTTTCCCCCTCCCAGATCCCTCTCTCCCTCTACTTCTCAGAGATGCCCTGTCTTTCTGCTGAATGTGGGCTCTACAAGTTCCCTCTCCCTACTGCAGGTCCCGAGAGTCTCCCACATTTTAGGTCTCTGGACATTCTGGAGGGACCCCCTACCTCCTACCTATCGAGGTTACCTGTTTCTCTGTTTCCGATCTATCTGCTGGCCCTCAGGGTTTCAGTCCCTTTCCCTCACCCAATACTTGGTCATGTTTCCCTCTTCCCCTCCTTATCCCTTTTCCTACCCAGGTCCCTCCCTCCTATTCCCCTCCCGTGACTGCATTCTTCTGCCTTCCAAGTGGGACTGAGGCATCCTTACTTGGGCCCTTCGGCTTGTTAACTTTTTTGAGTTCTGTGGACGGTATCTTGGGTGATATATATATATATGCTAATATCTAGACCTTGTCATATAACCTTCAAAGCCACTTCTAATATTTTATTTGTTTATTGTTTGATTTAATTCATTAGTTTCACATTTCTTTTAAATTATTTTTTACCTTTTTCCCCCTTTCATCTTCTTCAGACTGGTTGCTTAGGCAATCAAATCTGAACCCCTGTTTTCTTACCATGCACTTTGGAGTTATAGATTTCACTACAGTGCCATCTTAAATGCAATAGTGGATAATTTTTTAAACAAATTATGTAAAATTTTGAGTCTTTTTAAAAATCCAAGTCCATGATATATGATATTACAGAGCCCTTGTCCACATGAAAATCATTAGATTAATTTCTTTCAGCCGACTTTAGAGGCTTGAGTATCTGATTTCAACATTGCTTCAATCAAAACCTTATTATAAAAAGCTTGCAAATAAAAAAATCATGCCATGAAATTAAACAGATCTAAAGTCTAAATATCTCAAGGAGCGGTTGAGAACAGTTATAATTTTCTTGATTAGATTTATTCCTATATATTTTGTTATTTTGGACATGTTTAACATTATTTTGTTTTCTTAATTTTTCCTCTAGAGGTCATTAGTTATCAGTGCCAAGCAAACTCATAATTGATTTTATTTGTTGATGTTGTGGCCTCTACATCTGCTAAACACATCTGGTAACCCTAGCTTTTATTTCAGTCTGTTCTCTTTTTCCTTTAGGATTATTTAATATACAGACTCCGTCTTCTCAGAACAGAGCTGGTTACCCTTTCTCTTCCCTGTTTTCATATCTCTTCTCTTTGTCTAGTTGCTCTGGACTCTGAGTGTGCTCTGTTAAAGTCACTAGGCTGGCACCCTTGCTGAATTCTGAGTTTAGACTGAGATCTTCACCCTTTTCTCCTCTAATTCTGAAGACAGGTGCACACATCTCTTTTTCCTAAATCCATTATGTTGATGGGATTTCCCTTTAACCTATTTGTTGAGTGTTTCTTGAATTTTGTGACAGCCTTTGTTTGCTTTCATTAAGATGATTACATTTTATGCATATTTTGTCTCATAGTGCAGTGAGTGTTTTATGACCTGAATTACTTTTTGTTTCATGAATAAGGCCCACATAGCATCATATGTTATAGAAATACGAGACATAAGACTACTAGCTCCAAGCTGACAAATAGTTCAATAAAAGGAACTCATAAATTTTTTGAGCAATGTGTGTTCCTGGTTTGTGTTTCTCTTGCTACCATAAAACACAGCTAAGGAATAAAGGGCTTACTTTGGCTTTCCAGGTTGTGGTCCATCACTGATGGAGACAGGGCAAGAGCTTGAGGCAGGAACCCATAGAACTGAAGCAGAAACCTTGCTGCTAACTGACTTGCTTCCCTTATATTATTCTCCTACCTTCCCTAAATATCCCTGGCTCACCTTTCCAGGGATGGTACTGCCCACAGAGCACTGGGCACTCCATGTCAATCAGAAAAATATCCATAGAGATGCCCACAGACCAGTTTGATGGAGATAATTCCTCAACTGAAACTCCATTTTCCCAGTTGACTCTAGTTTGTGTCAATTAACAAAGAACTGGACTTAAGTCATTTTGCCTTTGGGACCCAGGGGCAGAGTGCTATACGCTGAACATGTATACTCTGAATATGAACTATTCCTTGCAAGCTTATGTTTAAACAGTCGGTGACCACTGGCTGGCACTATTTGGGGAAATGATTGGAGTCAGAGCCTCGCTAAAGTAAATCCATGACTAAGGTCATGCTAACCCCGATTTTATTCTATCTTTGCTATGTGATGAGGAGCCCCTGTTTTTCCTGGCACACATACATTGCTATGTTCTACCCAAATACACAGAGCCAAGTACTGGCCCTTGCAACACTGAGCAAAAAACCAAACAAAACCAAAACAAAAACAACAAGAAAACCCATCTTCCCTTAAATTGTTTGAGTCAGGTACCTGTCATAGTAATAAAAAAACCTGAAAAAAAAAAAAAAACCAAAAAAAAAAAAAAACCCCAAGTAAAAGCTAAACCAAACCAAACCAGGATTTATAAAATCCTAAGCATAACAAGACACATTCATAAGCAACATATACCATCCACTCCCCGTGTGTGTGTGTGTGTGTGTGTGTGTGTGTGTACAGTGTATGAAGGTTATATCACATATTTACCATTTGCTTTGTGAAGACAATTCATAATAATCTAGTCTTACCCATTTCTAATAAAATATCTATCATTTTTAACAGTGATGGAGTGCTGTAAGGTTGAGTCCCAGAACTGATTTTGCCATCTAACCAGAACATTGTCATACCCAGCCTGGACTGCTCCCACCTCCAGTTTCTTGTAACTATTCCTCCCCTGCTTCTGTAAGTGGATCTTAAAAAAAATTGAGACAGTCTTGTTAGTTTTCCTGATTGACCTTGAATACACTATGCAGCCCCACGGCTTTGAACTTGACTCTGTCTTGCCTCAGCTTTCTAAGTTGCTAGGATATTAGGCCTTTACTTCCAAGATCATAGTTTTTAAACCTCATGAGAGTCCACACAGAGGCAAAGTTATAAAATATTTGTATGTCTACTCGAGGCCTATTTCACTTAGCTTGATGACCTTCAAGTTCTTCTGCACTGTCACATGTGGTATGTGTTTTTATCTTCATAAATTCTCAATACCCTTCAATTTTATATACATTTCACCACATTTTTTAAAAAATGTATCATCTATTGAAAGGCACTGATAGTTGTTCTCCTTCTTGGATATTTTTATTGTGGCTGCAACAAACATGGAAATAAGTATATGTATCTCAGATACAGATTTTATTTCTTTGGATAGCTATGTCTATATCTAATTTCCATATATATTTGTATATATTTCCATATATATACATGCAAATGGAATTACCAGATCATATGGTAATTCTATTTTTAATTTTCTGAGAAACATTCATATGGACTTCTACAGTGTTTATGCTAATTTATTTTTCCACCAACAACTTACCAAGATTATTTTTCTTCCATATTCTCCTCAACATTTTAAATCATTTTAATAAGAGTCATTCTAAAATATGCGGTCCTGCCTCACTATGATTTAAGATGAGTTTGGATTTTTGACCATGCTTATTCTCTTATTGAGAGATGTCTAAGTATTTTGTTCATTTTCTCAGTGTTTTCTTACTATTGAGTTGTCTGAGTGTCTTGTATATATTTAACATATTAACTTATTAAATTCATGGCTCTTTCAAGTTAGAAGGTTTTAGCATCTACAAAATATTACCACTTTGTCTATTTATTCAGGTGATTTTTGTTATCTGTGATTTTATCATCATATCCAAGAAATTGCTGCCCAGATGAATTTTATGAACTTCAGCACCCTGACCTCCTCTTCCATAGACATAGTTTTGTGTCTTTTGAAGCTGTGAACAAGACCATGCCGATGCTCTGTTCTTTATGCTATTGTCTTCATTAGAATTCGCTGTTGGCCATGTACAGACAAGAGCTTGATTCTACTCTAATGCCACCTAAGTCTCTTTCATTCCAGCCTCCATGTCTCCCCTTTGTTAGTCTGTCTAAACTCCCATAGACTTCTTTCTCAGCTTCTTTTCTGTAGACATCAAGTGTTTGCTTCACATTTATTTAGTTCTCCCTGCTAAGGGCCACATCCAAGAGAACATCTTGACTCCAGAGAAATTTGCAGAATCACCGTTGCTTCCTTCTCCTCCTTCTGCTTTATTATTAGGAACCCATCCAGCCATTATTACCAGGTTAGCATTTACCTCCTATGCTGTCTTTCTGTGATGTCATTGTCCAGTCTACAACTCCAGGTCACAAAAGAGAGTAATGGTGACACACAGGTGACATCCCAAAAGTGTGTCCATGAATAAACCCATTAAATAATCCCACACTTTTTCTTAAATTTCTTTTAAATTTAATTTTAAATTTAAATTTTAAATTTTAAATCAAATTTCTTTTAATGTTAAATCTTTCCAGGTTATATCTTCATGAATACTTTTTAGTAGGTAGCTTTTGGAGAGAACGTTTTAGTTTTGCCAGAGCTGTGCATTTTGTTGAGGACTGTCCTCTTGTAAACAAATGACTTGAAGAAGGACTACTCAATTGTATCTTAATTTGCATTGGCACCCATACCATTGTGGCTGTGGATAGACTGTACATTAAGAATCCAGCCAAGGCTGCCAAAATAGGTGTCTTATTTGATGGTGAGTAGAAAGATGTGAAGGCTGAGCACCGATCTTCTGTAACAGGGCTGGATAACATTCTGCAGTCCTACCCGACAGATTAGCACAGCACAGTAGCAGCAAGCATCATACTTACTCTTGTGCTGGGAACTTAGTAATGTCGAAACAGCATTTGAACTGGGAGTATTTGCCACTGTTGTGTTTAGAGGGATTGGTCCACCACCAGTCGTTGCTATTATGTGGAAAAAAGAGAGAGCATCTATCAGGAATATATAGATCACTAGTTAGTTTCATTAATACTTGTGCCCATTACTGAAAAACTTTTAACCAAGATTTAAAAATCTAGCAGTCCAATGGTCACCATTAAAATGATGTAGGTAATCTCTTAAGAAAATAGAATGACACTAGAGTTTCCTGTGTGTTTGCTATGATTGCTGTCATATGTGATACTATTAATTACATAATACAACTTGTTATATGTGTGAGATTCAGAGTCCAATAATTTGTCTAGCTATATAACATTCATGTGATGAGAGTCATGTCTGAAATATACCATTTTTTAAAAAACAAAACAGTTAATCACTACTAGGAAGAGGGAGACACAGAAGTGGCAGCCGCTAAAGAGGGCACTATAGTTCTCCTGCTTCCTAAGAGTGGATTTCATGCACACAGACAAGCCAGAGATAGGGGAAGAACAGGTGAACAATAGAATCTATTAAATATTATATTTATTCAGTTTTAAAGGAAAAATTAGCAGCAAAAATAAGTCAAGACTTAAAAAAACAACAACACTAGAATATATTGACTTGAAAAAAAACATATATTTGTACAGTTATCTTAGAAATGACCAGTACTCTTCGGTGTTTCCAAGGTTCAGTATAGGGACATTGGGCTAGTAAAGGAAATTCATAGTTGTGAGTTTGTGTACAATTTCACCTACTTATATATGAAGTGAGCTGGCACTAGTCAGGAAAGCAGCTTAGAAGATTCTTATTGCAAAATGGGATGGAAAAGAGATTTTTGATGGCCTTCAATGCAAAAAAGTCTTGTAATTCTGACAATACGCAAGAATCTATAAAGTAAACTACTAGTGGTACTGAAGCATTTGTGTGGGAGAACCAATAGTTTAGAAGGGTTCTTGGTAAATAAATACATCCTCTGGTAGAAACACTTCAGGATTTAATATGCAAACAAAACTGAAATTCAAATGTAAATCAATTTTACATAATTTGTTTAAAAAATTATCCACTATTGCATTTAAGACTAAAATGGACATGAAATTTGGAGGGAACTAGTTGGGATGACACAAAAGGGCAAATGGGAGTGAGAGTTAATGAGGTTTATGGAGCAATAAATATGACCACATATTGTCTACGTGTATAGGATTGCAAAAATATGTAAAAAAATTTACATTGGACTCAAAAAACCACTGAACTAAAATGGACAAATCATATGCTATGAAAATTATTTAGTAATAAACATTATTTTTTAAATTCTAGAATTTAAAAGAATAAACATTTTAAAAGCTTAGTGAGAGCCAGGAGAATTCAAACTTTTAAGTGAAAGTAGCAAGATGGTAGAAGAGGAATGGAAAATTCACCAGACATTAAGATTTTTAAAAGAACAAAGCAAAAGTCTTGTAAATAAACAGTTCAGAAAATCAAATTATTGCAGCTCGAATAACAGGTTAGATAATGGGAAAGGAAGAATTTGTGATACCAGGTCTTTTGAAATGTTTCCATCAGAAGGAAACAGAAGAAAGGAAATGGGGAAGAAGAGCAAAGAGGAAACAAACAGGCAGAAAGGGTTAAGACAGCATCCAGAATTTTCAATACAACATTACATAGACAAACAACCACAATTTTTATTACTCATCCAAGGTAGAGGAGGAAAGTTAAGAACATAGAAACTTCATTTGCCAAAAAAAAATAGTAGATCTCATTTTCAATCCTGGGATAAACATGGAAGTCTATGCACAAGAGACTAATTAGACACTAAGTAAAATGACCAGAAACTCTTTCAACATTACATATTAGAGTTTAAGACAATAAATGTGCTCTAAAAATTGAAGAAAAAGTGTAATATTCTCCTCATTATCCTGCCACAGATTGTCCAACAAAGTCCCACAGGCAAAGAGGAAATAAAAAGGTATATTCTCGGGCTCAAAAGATTAAACTGCCAGCCCACATTACTGTAATCCATGAGATTAAGAAATCGAAAGGAAGCAACAATGTTCAAAAATGAGCAAAATTCTAGAGGATTCATGCCAATGAAGCCAGCATTGCAGAAGATGTTTAAAAAGCACCATTGCAAAGTGAAAGAAATACAATTACTCTCACCAATGCAAGGAAAAGTGCACATTCTACTAGAAAAGCAGATTCACAAAAGAGGTGTACAAAAGAATCTAAGGCTATTGGTTCAGTAAGTCCTTAATCCATACATGTAATAAAAATTGGAAATAAAGAATGTTGAAAGCAAACAGAAGAAAACAAGCCAAATGACAGCCAAAGGTCTCAAAAATAATTTTGAATGTAAATTGGACTAAATCTTCTTCAAGTACAACACATATATTGTTAAAATTAATAAAAAATTGTAAAAATGCCCATTAATAGCCCGCCAACTCACTTCACTAATAAAGATTCACATAGACAGAAAGGTTGTTATGGAAATGGAAATGTATATTCTAATATTCCCCTTGTCTTAGAGCATAAACCCCACTGAAGACCTGTTTCTAGTGTTTTGGCTTCTAGAAGTGCTGTAAGTTAAACAGACAAATATAAAACTTTGAAGTTGGGAATCTTTGGAAGAGCGAGAATTGGCAATGTCTGTCTTTTGGTCCTGGTTCCCTCCCTTACTCAGTAAAATCTCAGTACAATTTTTCCAATTTTGTATATTTACATGTGTCTTCCTTTACATCTGAACAAAATTTCACTGCATATACATATGACATTTTTATCATTCATTCATGAGTTGACAGACAACTAGACTGCTTCCTTTTTCTAGCTACCACTTACTAGAGTAGCAATGATCATGAAAGGGCAAGTATCTGTAGTTGGATGTAGAATCTTTTGGATACACTCCCATTACTGAAATAGTTGTGTTCTATCTATAGATTTCTGGGAAACCTCCTCATGATATCCATTACAGCTATATCTATCTATGGATAAGAGAGGGGCTCATAGGTCCTACATCCTTGTGCTGAACTATTGGCTACTAATAGATTCTATGGGAGGGTTAGTGATTTTCTTCAGTTTCATCTGTAATGATGAACCTGTCAGGTTCCAATGGATAGTTAGACATTTTGTCACATGGCTCCTATGATATACAAAATGACATAAATGTAGGAAAGAACTTATAGGAAGAAGGGTGTGGAGAGTAAATAGAAATGTGTTGTACATGTGCATTGAATTATCAAAAAAACATTTGATTCATAAAATTAAAAGTATCTGAAGATCAAATTTATTAATGAGGTCACTGAAAATGATCAAGGTGGTTTAGCTTAGGAGTACATGGATGATGGAGTATGTATAAACAAGCTAGTGTAGTACATCTAGCCAGCAGACTAAAGTATAAAAATCATATGATTATCTCAATAGATGGCAATTAATGACATCTTATAATAAAAGTCCTCAACAAACTAAAGTTTCAAAAATAATAACTCAATAATATAGGCTATATAGGGCAACGGTCAACATTATATCGAATTACTAAAATTGACACTTTCTTTTCTAAAATCTAGAATAAGATGTTATAAATAATATCATAGTTCTTACTAAATACAGAACTGATATCTTAGCAATAATTATGAAAGGAAAAAAAGAAAATTAGAAGCCATCTAAAATTGAAAGGAACGAAGTCAAATTATCATGTTTCCATTTGGTTCAATATATATCAAATCCCGAAGGGGGCTGAAGACATGGCCCAAGGATTAAGAGCACTTGTCCTTGTAGACAACCTGTGTTCCTAGAACCGACATGATGGCTCACACCATCTGTCTTTCAGTTCTAGCCTATCCAATGCTCTCTTTAGCCATCTGTTGCCACATGGCATACATGTAGCTTAGATATATAAATATAAGTAAAATATAGACATAGAAGAAGATATAATTACAGATTCAACACTATCTCCATCAAAATATCAGCACAATTCCTTAAAGACATGAAAAGAGCAACTCTTAAATTCATCTGAAAAAAGCAAAAAACCCAGAATAGTGAAAACAATTTTCTTGTGTGTGTGTGTTTGTGTGTGTGTACATGCCTCTCAACCTCCCTGTGTGTGTGTGTGTGTGTGTGTGTGTGTTTGTGACTTGTAAGATGTAATGTCATTCCAGAAGCAGGAGGGAGGAACAATGTAAGTCATAGGCACACTTAAAATTTACTTAACCTACATCAAATCCTACAGTTTAGCACTCAGAACACAGTACATTTATTCTCTTCTTGATGACTGAAGTAAGGAAGAGAGAGCTTTACAAGTCACAGACCTGTAACATAGTAGGCAGTAGCTGACAGGATTGAGTGGTACTAACAAAATAAAAACTTCTTGGGGAGTCACCATCCTTAACCTCAAGCTGTATTATAGAAAAATGGTAATAAAAACTTCATGGTATTGCTATAGAGACAGGCAGAGTGATCAATGAAATAGAGTTGAAGATATGGAAATGAACCCACATACTTATGGACACTTGATCTTTAACAAAGAAGCCAGAAATATACCATGGCAAAAAGAAAGCATCTTCAATGGTGCTAGTCTAACTGGCAGTCTGTATGTAGAAAAATTAAAGATTACCGGAAGACTCAGTTATTCCACTTCTGAGGTTATACCCCAAAGATTCTCCAACATACAATAAGGACACATGCTCCACCATGTTCATAGCAGCCTTATTTATAATAGCCAGAAGCTGGAAAGAACTCAGGAAAATGGAAGGAACTAGAGAATATCATCCTGAGTGAGGAAACCCAATCACCAAAGAACAGACATAATATACAGTCACTGATAATTGGATACTAGCCCCAGAAATCTCTGAATACCCAAGAAACAACTCACAGATCATATGAAGCTCAAAAAAAGAAAGGTCAAAAAGTAGAAGCCTCAGTCCTTCGTAGAAAAAACAACAAGTATATAGCACCCACTCAGAGTGGGGTAACCTAGACCTTAAATCATTAATAACTCAAGAAAACTTTGACTATTTCCATGTTACATTTTGTTTTACATGTACTTTATGCTTATGGTAACTAGTATGATCTCAATGCATACTATCAAACCTTTAAAAAAATCAAGTACTGACAAAAATATGTTCAATATAATTTTATGCCAAAATGCTTTTAAAAATCTGTACATGTATCTCTCTTTTTAAAAAAATAAAGTTGTAAGAAAAAAAGAAATAAAAATTAAAGATGGATCCACATTTCTCAGTTTGCACAAAGCTCAAGTCCAGGTGGTTCAATGACCTCAACATAAAACCAAATACACTGAATCTAACAGAAGAAAGTGGGAAAGAACCTTAAACTCATTGGCACAGGAGAAATTTCCTAAACAGAACTTCAATGGCTCACACTCTAAGATCAAGAATTGATAAATGTGACCTCATGAAACTGGAAAGCTTCTGTAAGGCAAAGGACACAGTCAGTATGACAAATGGACAACCTACAGATTGGGGGAAAATCTTCACTAACCCCACATCTGTTAGAGGGCTAACACATAAAATGTATAAAGAACTCAAGAATCTAACTACCAAAAAACTAAACAACCCAATCAAAAACTGGATTATAGAGCTAAACACAACTCACAACAGAGGATGGCTGAGAAGCACTTAAAGAAATGTTCAAAGTCCTCAGTGATCAGGGAGATTCACATCAAGATTCTACTTTACACCAATCAGAATGGCTGAGATCAACACCTCAGGTGACAGCACCTGCTATGTATCTGGAGGAATACTCATTGCTAGTGGGATTTCAAACTGATACAACCACTCTGGAAATCAACTTGCAGGTTCCACAGAGAATTGGAAATACCTGAAGATCCAGCTTTTCCAGTCTTGGGCATATACCCACAAGATGTCCCACCAAGCCTGCCACAGGAACACACATGTTCCATTAAGTTCATAGTGATTTTGTTTGTGATAGACAGAAGCTGGAAATAATGCAGATATCCCACAACAGAAGAATGGATACAGAAAATGTGGTTCATTTACACAATGGAATACTACTCAGCTATTAAGAAAGAGATTACTTCAAAGAATGAGGTATCTAAGAATATGCCTAACTAATGAATAATAAAAATTGAAAATACTGCTAAAGTTTACAAACACACAACAAACATACAAAATTAAAAGTCCTTTTACGTTCACACACTGGGAGAATTATTAGCAAAATACCCCTATTATCCAAAGCAAACTACAGTTAATGACTGCTCATAATAACACCATTGTCATTTGTTATAAAACTACAGAAAATTACTAAAAACTCATATGACAGTGCAAGAGACTTTAAAGAGCGACAGTAAATTATGAGAAAAAGAAATAATCTGAGACATTTCACTACCTAACTTCAAAATACCCTACAAGCTAGAGGAGTCACATGACAGGGTATTGGCATAAAAACAAACACATAGACTGAAACAGAACGGAGATCATTAAGAAGATTAATCTACAACCAACTGATTCTCAACAAAGGTCCCAAAAATATTCATTAAGTAAAGAACAATAAAAGATTCTGGAAAACCATATATGCTTAAATGGGAGACTGAAACAAACCTTACCTTATACTCTGTTCACAAAGCAACTTCAAAACACACTAAACAAGTAAAGTGAAGACTCGAAATTCTTAAGACTTAGTATAAGAAAACTGGGAGTGAATCACTTCAGAATGTTGTTCCAGGCGATGGTCGGCTGAGTTGGACACCAAGCGCAGGAGGAGCAGCAGACATTGACACATGAGAGCATGTCACTTGGCAATTATTTGTGTTCAAAAAGATGATG
This sequence comes from Micromys minutus, assembly GCF_963924665.1. Classification (NCBI taxonomy): domain Eukaryota; kingdom Metazoa; phylum Chordata; class Mammalia; order Rodentia; family Muridae; genus Micromys; species Micromys minutus. The sequence goes on along the minus strand of NC_137973.1, from coordinate 68,687,062 downwards.
CCCAGTCAAGATGTATATGGAAAGTTTCTAGATCAGAAGCTAAAGACAAGAGTGAAATAACAGAAGACCCAGGGTTTTGGCACCTAAGATGTGACTTTGAGTATTGCCTGTTTAACAAGAAACATTATGGGTGGGAGTGGACTGAGACCCCACACTGAGTCTAGGGCTGGTGCTCAGTTACCCTTCAGAGAAGAGAAGTGGAGTGAACCTTGGATGCTGTGAAAATAACACACTTTAAAACATATATAGTAGATCTACAGGGAACAGAACAAAGGTGTGGAGCAGAAGGTAAGTCCAGATGTTTGGCATTTCTGCTGCTATGTGCGTATATGCTCTGAATTTTGACCTGAGGAATGGCAGATCCTACATCATACATGTATGATGTATGATTATTAGTGCACGATTATTGTTACATAAATACCCTCATGGGATCTTTTGGTTCACACATAGTATGTTCCATGCTCCAGCTAATGAGTACTGGAAACTCCATAGTGAAAGGAAGTGCATCATGGGGGATGCTTTTAAGCTTACATATTGCATTCATTCATTTTCCCTACTTTCTTCAGATTACAGTGTGTGCCCCCTGGGACTGAATGTAACTTGTGTAGCAACTTCAGAGCATGCTATATACATTAAGTTCAATAAGCAAAATTTAATATTTTAATTAAGTTCAGAGGATGCTACATAGATTAAATTCAATCAGCAAAATTTAATATTTTAATCAAATTTCTGTAAACATTTAAATAATAAAGATTGTACATTTTAGAGAGGTCATGTGCTCTTTTGATATTTATCTTGATCATGTAATGTTGAGATCAAGGTAGACATATTTCCTCAAATACTGTCATTTCTTTATGGCTAGAAGCTTTCATAAATCCTTCTTGTTTTTTATAATATTCTACCTTTATTTCTGCCCACTCTATGGCACACCAGAATAGCAGACCAGAAATTTTTACTCTAACCTCATGAAATTTTTGTCTAATTTTTCCTTAGCCCTCTTCTTCTTAGTCCTTGGTACCTACCTTGTAATCTTGGCTTCTATGATAATTACTTTAGATGCTGCATATAAATGAGATTAGTCCTATTTGTCTTTTATGCCTGGCTTATTAAACTTAGCACACCTTCATTCTCTATCAACTTTGTCAGGATTTCATTATTTTTATGGCTGAATATTAGTCCATTATGTATCTGACCCCAGTTTTAGAAGCACACTACTAGTTGCTGGGAATTGGGTGGGTTTATTTCTTGACCTTTGCAAATAGTGCTACAGTGAACATAAGCATGTAGCCATCTCTTTCAGAGGGTCGTATATTTCCCCTGGACATCTGCCCAGCCAGAAACGAGACTGCCAAATGTTACCATGGTTTACATTTTAGTTATTTCAAGAACTGTTAAATGATTTTTTACAATAGTTGTTATAATCGGAACATTTTTCTTTAACAGCATTATGTTTACTTCTTTATGATAAGAGCTTTTGATAAGATGTTCTTAGTGATGTCAAGGGGTATCTCATGTTTTTGGGTTGTGTTTTAATTTATAGGAGAATAAATACCTCAAGGTATTACTACTTTTACTGTTACAACCTATGGTTTTCAAGTCCATGTCATGTGAAATCTCAGTTCTTGGTGTGGGTAGCATATGATAAGAAGAACTAATGTTTATCTGTATAGTTGTTGGAATAAGTGAATTTAGTATGGATCATACTTGAAGTGGTCATACCAGGACTAGATCAACTTTAAAGGGAACTGACTTCACCTGTCTCTTTATCATCAACCATTGCTTCCTGTGGAGCACAATGCAAGTGCAAAGTTAATTCCATTATTTGAGAATCTTCAATATGAAACTAGTTTTATACATTTTGGAAACTGAATTTATTGTAAGAAACAATGAATAGGGCATGGATTATATTAGTAATTTACTTTGTGAGTATAAGAGTAATTTGCTGTGTGATTGACTTAAGGGAGAAAGGTTTATATTTTTAACTGTACAGAAATGATGATATTCTGATTTGTATATTTAAACCTCTGTGACTGAGAATACTGTTTTATCTGATATCTTCAGTAAAATCACCTTTTAAAAATAAATCTGGCATAGGAGAAGGAATTCTGAGAAGACTAGCATTGACTGTGGCATATGCTGTTGAATGCTACAACCAAGAAATGGTATTTGGCCTAATTTTGTTTTTGAAAGATGCTCTAAACCTATTTATGAATATGTTTAATCTAAAAGGTGATAGTTATGAACATTAAGAATTATAAGGCAGTTCTAAAAGTAATAAAGTATGACAAATCCAGAAACATCATGTTCATGAATCAGAAGAATTAGTATTGTTAAAATCTTCAAAATTCCCAGAGCAATGTGTAAATTTGATGTAAAATCTCAATCACATTCTTCATATGAACCAACAAACAAAAATTCTAAATATATATCTCTATGTATGTATGTATGTATGTATGTATGTATGTATGTATGTATGTATGGGACCAGAAAATATCTAGTAAACCAAAGCAAATTTGAAGAAGAATAAAAAAATAGAAACCATCGTACTCCCTGATTTTTAGACAACATTACAAAGCAGTAGTAATCAAAATTTCATGGTAGGAGTGTAAATCACACACATAACAGTGAACCAACAAAAAATGGAACCAGAAAATAAGATCAAAATTAACATGACAGCTAGAGGTCACCAAGGAGAAAGAATAATCTCTTCAATAAAGGTTACAAGAAATTAGATAGCCATAATCTAAGAATGAAACGACCTTTATTTGATACTACAAACAAAAATAAAGTCCAAAATTAAAAAGTCTAACTGTGTTATGAGATCACAAAGATACTCTAAGAGAAGGTTTCAGAGATTCTGTCAAACAAAGGTAGAACACAAAGCAAACACCAACAAATACAAAGAAATTGAATTTATTTCTTATGTTTTTTAAAAAGTGATAGCTGTCAAAGATTCACATTCAAAGATGATCTGAAGTCAGTACTTTATAGAAATTCTGTCCCTGTAGCAAAATAATACTTAGGAACAGATTTAATTAATATCTGGGTTCCCTCAGTGTCTTCTGGGATAATGGTAATGAGCTTATGGTAAGATTGTGGGTTGTCCTGATGCCTACACTAAATGTCCTAGGAAGATATTTCTAAGCATCATCAGAAACAGAAGCAGCAGAAGCTTATTGAAGACTCCTTTGACCTCTTCTCTGGGATGAAAATTAGTGTACTTGTCAATCAATTTACGGATTGTGCTAGGTGGATACACTATTTGAAGGAATATATGTCAAAATGAAACTCCATTCCTTCCTGGATTCATTCCTAGGAACTCAAGACACTGAAAGCAAGCCACAGGAGTGTCAAGGACCTGGGGGAAGAGTATAGCAGCCAAGGTGAGGGGCATTCAAACATTTTCAAAAGAATACTTGTTTGAATTTGTGTGTGGGGGGATTGAGGAGGGAGAAGGGCAAGGGAGAGGGAGAGAGAGAAACAGAGAGAGAGAGAGAGAGAGAGAGAGAGAGAGAGAGAGAGAGAGAGAGAGAGAGAGAGAAAGAGAGAGAGAGAGAGAGAGACAAAGAGGAAGAGAGAGGAGAGGGAGAGGGAGAGATGAGGTACCAGAGATGCAGAGATGTGACTGTTGTAAGCTGCCCAATGAGGGTGCTGGGAACTTAACCCAGGTCCTCTACAAGAACAGTGCAAGCTCCTAACCACTGAGAAATCTCTCCAAACTCTGGCTTTGAACTTTTAAAAGGAAAAAATGAGCGAAAACTCTATGTGCTGCTGGACAAAATAGGAGTCTTTGGAGTTACACTCACAGTAAAGGCTCTTCCTTACTCTTACAGAGTATAAAAGTAAGGAGCACAGTGTTTCTTAGACCATGGTGGCTGGGTGATTGAATCACCACGGTTTTTGTTTTGTCTTGTTTGTTTTGTTTTTTTGTTTTCCTAACTTGGTTTACCAAAATAGAATTTTGCAGAAATTTGGTGTTGATATAGAGCAGGAATAAAATATCACTTTATTTTAAACATAGGGACAGTCTAGTTTTATTTGAAGTGGCCTTGTGTATAACAAAAATTTCAGACATCAAATAAGTTGTAGTACTTCAGTATCATCGAAGCAGTTCAGAAATCAGAACTTAAAATATTCTTTCTGGCGGGCTGGAAAGATAGCTAAGCAGTTAAGGGCAGTGGCTGCTCTTACATTGGTCCAGGTTCAATTCCCAGCACCCATGTGGTGGCTTTCAACCATTCACAATTCGCGACCAGGTCATCTGTTCCTCTCTGTGGCATATGGTGCATATAGAGTACACAGACATTTGTGAAGGCAAAATACTCACACACATACAGTGCAATTAATAAATATAAAAAGAAATAATGATGTCCTCTGTTCTTCCTTAGAAATTTCTGTAACACATAGATTTTTAAATTTTCTCTTTCTGTAGTGCTTTCCATGATAATTTTGGGCAGCAAATATTAACAGTTTATTCTGGATCAGCTGCACAGGTGCTTTTTCACCTGGATCAGCAGCGAGCCTGGGGCTCAGGCCCAGGGTGGTCACACTGGGAGTTTGAAGAACTCAGAGAGTATAGTACTCTCTGGAAAAGGGTCGGCTCACAGTGAGGGCCAGATCTTTGTCATCATGACTTGGGATCTGCCCGCTGAGGCTGAGCTTCCAGATCAGCTGCACAGGCACTTTTCCACCTGAAACAAGGTTGAGCTTGACACATAAGCTGGCCACGTGTCTAGCAAGGGAACACAGGGAGTTTTCAGAGCACAGGGAGCATGGTGCTCTCTGGAAAAGGGTCATTTTTTAGCCTAGAGAAAGAGCAGGGTCTCTGCCACTAGGACTCAAGACCTGTGGGTAGAGGGCTGAGCTCCCAGAACAGCCTTATCAGAACTCTCATAGCTGAGCCCACAAAGACAGAACTGAGTAATTGCCATCAAAACTCACTGCTTGACCACAAAGAACCAAGCACCATGAGCAATCTTCCTCCTGAGCCCAGGGACCTTCAGACCCACAGGAGAGACAAACACCAGTCAGAAACAAAAAGATCACCAACAATCACTGACAACAAGACGGCAAGAGGAAAGCACAAGAACCCAAGCAACAGAAACCAAGACAACCTGGCAACAACAGAACACAGTTCTCCCACCACAGCAAGTAGTGGATTTCCTAACATTCAAGAAAGACAAGATTTAGACTTAAAATCATACGTCATGATGATGATGGAGATCTTTGAGAAGTGCATGAATAACTCCCTTAAACAATTTCAGGAGAACCAAGAGAAATCACTCAAAGAACTACAGGAAAACACAACCAAACAAATGGAGGAATTGAAAATGGAAAGAGATACAATAAAGAAATCACACAAAAATATAAACTGGGTGATAGAAAACCTAAGAAAGAAATTAGGTGTCATAGATACAAGCATTACCAACAGGCTAGAAGAGATGGAAGAGAGGATTTCAGAAGCCAAAGACAATGTAGAAAACAAAGACAAAACAGTCAAAGAAGATGCAAAAACTAAAAAAACTTCTAACCTAAAATGTCCAGGAGATCCAGGACACAATGAGAAGACCAAACCTAAAGATAATAGGTGCAGAAAAGGGCAAAAGAACATCAACTAAAAGGCACAGTAAACATCTTCAACAAATCCATAGAAGAAAACTTTCCTACCTTTAAGAACAAGATAACCATGAATATAGAAGAAGCCTACAGAGCTCCAAATAGATTGGACCAGAAAAGAAATTCTTCCCGAAACATAATAGTCAAAACACCAAGTGTTCAAAACAAAGAATACTAAAAGCAGTAAAAGAAAAAGGATATGTAACATATAAAGTTAGACCAAGCAGAATTACACCAGACTTCTCAACATAGACTATGAAAGCTAGAAGATACTGGACAGACATACTGACTCTAATAGAACACAAATACCAGCCCAGGTTACTATATCCAGCAAAACTCTTAAATACCATAGATGGAGAGACCAAGATATTCTAGTAAAAAATCAAATTTACACAATATCTGAACACAAGTCCAGCCTTACAAAGAATAATAGATGAAAAACCCAACACGAAGAGGGAAACTATACCCTATGAAAAGCAAGAAAATTATTATGCAAGAAAACAAAAAGAAGACATACAAACATAAGTCTACCTCTAACAACAAAAATAACAGGACACAACAATCACTATTCCTTAATATCTGTTAACATCAATGGACTGAATTCCTCAAAAAAGAAGACATAGACTACCAGACAGGATCCAGCATTTTGCTGCATACAGGAAACTCATCTCAGAGATGAAGGCAGGCACTATCTCAGAGTAAAAGGCTGAGAAAAACCTTCCAAGCAAATGGCCCTGAGAAACAACCTGGAGTAACCATTATATTATCTAATAAAATGGATTTTCAACCAAAAGTTATGTAATAAGATAAGGAAGGACACTTTTTCTTCATTACCAGAAAAATCTACCAAGATCAATTCTCAATCCTGAACATCTATGCTCCAAATACAAGAGCACCCATATTCATAAAAGAAACCCTACTTTTAAGCTCAAAGCAGATATTACACCACACACAATAATAGTGGGAGACTTCAACATTCCACTCTCATCAATGAGCAGATAATGGAAGCAGAAACAGAATAGAGATACAGAGAAACTCGCTGAGGTTATGAACAAATTGAAATTAACATACATCTACAGATCATTTTATCCTAAAACAAAAGAATATACCTTATTTTTAGTACCTCAAGGCACCTTTTTAAAAATTGACCATATAGTTGGTCACAAAACAAACATCAACAGATATAAAAAGATTAAAATACACCCATGCATCCTGTCAGATCACCTTAGACTAAGGCTGGTCTTTAATAACAACAAAGACAACAAAAGTCCACATACACATGGAAGCTGAACAATGCTCTATGAAATGATAGCATGGTCAAGGAAGAAATAAACAAAGAAATTATAGATTTTTTTTATAATTCAATGAAAATGAAACACAACATACCCAAACGTATGGAATGCAATGAAAGCAGTACTAAGAGGAAAACTAATAGCTCTGAGCACCTCCAAAAAGAAACTGGAGAGAGCATACACTGGCATCTTGACAGCACAACTGAAAGCTCTAGAACAAAAGGAAGCAGATATACCCAAGAAGAGTAGATGGCAGAAAATAATCAAACTCAGAGGAAAAATCAACCAAGTAGAAATGAAAAGAACCATTCAAAGCATCAACAAAACAAGGAGCTGGCTCTTTGAGAAAATCAACAAGATTGATAAACCCTTAGCCAGCCTAACTAGAAGGCACAGAGAGAGTATCCAAATTAACAAAATTAGAAATGAAAGTGGAGACATAACAACAAAAACTGAGGAAATTCAAGTAATCATCAGATTCAACTATCAAAGCCTATACTCAATAAAACTGGAAAATCTGAAGGAAATGGACACATTCCAGATACCAAAGTTAAATCAGGACCAGATAAACCATCTAAACAATCCCATAACAACTAAAGAAATAGAAACATTCATTAAAAGCCTCCCAAACAAAAGAAGCACAGGACCAGATGAGTTTAGTCCAGAATTCTATCAGACCTTAATAGAAGACCTAATACCAATACCCTCTAAACTATTCAACAAAATAGAGGCAGAGGGAACACTACCCAACTTATTCTTTGAAGCCACAGTTACTCTCATTCCTAAACCACACGAAGACCCTACAAGGAAAGAGAACTTCAGACCAATCTTCCTCATGACTATTGATGCAAAAATACCCAAGAAAATTCTTGCAAACCAAATCCAAGAACACATCAAAGCGGTCATTCACTATGATCAAGTAGGCTTCATCTCTGGGATACAGGGATGTTTTAATATACAAAAATCCATCAGCGTTATCCACCACATAATTAAACTCAAAGGTAAGAAAAAACCACATGATCATGTCACTAGATTCTGAGAAAGCATTTGACAAATTAAACACCCCTTCATGTTAAAAGTCTTAAAGCAGCAATACAAGGTCCATACCTAAACACAGTAAAAGCAATATACAGCAAACCAGTAGCCAATATCAAATTAAACAGTGAGAAACTTGAAGCAACCCACTAAAGTCAGGGACTAGATAATTCTGCCCACTCTCCCCCTACCTATTCAATATAGTACTAGAAGTCCTGGGCCAGAGCAACTAACCAACAAAACAACACGTCAAAGGGATACGAATTAGAAAGGAAGACGTCAAACATGATAGTATACTTTGCTGATGACATGATAGTATACTTATGTGACTCCAAAAATTCCACCAGAGAACTTTTACAGCTGATAAACAAGTTCAGCAAAGTGGCTAGATATAAAATTAACTCAAACAAATCAGTAACCTTCCTCCACTCAAAGGAAAAACATGCTGAGAAAGAAATTAGTGAAAAGATACCCTTTACAATAGACACAAACAATAAGAAATACCTTTGTGTGACCCTAACTGAGCAAGTAAAACATCTGTATGACAAGAATTTCAAATCTTTGAAGAAGGAAATTGAAGAAGATCTCAGAAGATGGAAAGATCTCCCATGCACAAGGATCAGAAGGATTAACATTGTAAAAAATGGCCATCTTACCAAAAGCAATCTACAGATTAAATGCAATCCCAATTTTCCAATTCAATTCTTCATAGAGTTGGAAAGAGCAATTTGAAAATTTATCTGGAATAACAAAAAATCTAGAATAGTGAAATCTAGTCTCAACAACAAGAAAACATCTTCAGGAATCACCGTCCCTGACCTTAAGCTACATTACAAAACAATTGTGTTAAAAACCATATGGTATTGTTACAGAGACAGGCAGGTAGATTAATGGAACAGAATTGAAGACCCAGAAATGAACCTTCACACATATAGTCACCTGACCTTTGACAAAGAAGCTGAAAACCTTCAATGGAAAAAGGACAGCCTCTTCAACAAATGGTGTTGGTTCAACTGGAGATCAGCATGCAAGAGAATGCAAATTGATTCTTTCTTATCTCCTTGTAAAAAGCTCTAGTCCAAGTGGATCAATGATCTACACATAAGACTAGGTACACTGAAACTAATAGAAGATAAAGTGGGTAAAAGCTTAGAACACATAGGCACAGGGCAAAAATTCCTGAACTGAACACCAATGGTTTATGTTCTAAAATCAGGAATCAAGAAATGGGACTTCATGAGATTGCAAAGTTTCTGTAAGGCTAAGGACACTGTCAAGAAAACAAAACGGCAGCCAACAGAATGAGAAAGGATCCAATCCCACATCTGATAGATGTCTAATATCCAATATATACAAAGAACTCAAGAAGGTAGATCCCAGAGAATCAAACTATCCTATTTAAGAATGGGGTACAGAGTTTAACAGAGAATTCTCAACTGAGGAATATCGAATGACCGAGAAGCACCCAGGAAATGCTCAACATCCCTAGTAATCAGGGAAATGCAAATCAAAACAACCCTGATATTCCAGCTCACACCAGTCAGAATAGCTAAGATCAAAACTTGATGACAGCAGATGCTGGAGAGGATGTGGATAAAGAGGAACACTTCTCCACTGTTGGTGGGGTTGTAAGCTGGTACAACCACTCTGGAAATCAGTCTGGTGGTTCCTCAGAAAATTGGCCATTGTACTACCTGAAGATCCAGCTTTTCCACTTCTGGGCATGTACCCCCAAAATGCTCCAACATACAATAAGGACACATGTTCGACCATGTTCATAGCAGCCCTATTTATAATAACCAGAAGCTGGAAAGAACCCAGATGTCCTTCAGGAGATGAATGGATACAGAAATTGTGGTATATTTGCATAATGAAGTACTACTCAGCTATTAGAAACAATGACTTTATGAAATTCCTTGGCAAATGGATGGAACTAGAGAATATCATCCCGAGCGAGGTAACCTAGTCACAAAAGAAGACATAATATGCAGTCACCCATAATATGACACTACCACCCCCCAATGCTCTGAATACCCCCCAAAACAACTCACAGACCATATGAAGCTCCAAAAAAAAAAAAAAAAAAAACCAAAAACACAGCCAAAATGTGGAACACTCAGTCCTCTTTTAAAAAAGTGTATAGTACCCTCTCAGAGTGTGGTACACCTGGACCTTAAACCATTAATATTCAAAAGTTAAGAATTCAACCTTGTGGCAATCCTTGGTATTTAAAAATCATTATGTTTAATTTTTACACACAAGAGAACGTTGACTATTTCCATGTTACGTTTTGTTTTATATGTATTTTTTGCACATTGTAACTATTATGTTTTCAATGCATACTTTCAAACCTTTAAAAAAATCATGTACTGACAAAAATATATTTATATGGTTTTACTGAAATGTTCTTTGTAGTCATTTTATATTTCATAAATTTGAGATAATATATAGCCTATATTGATTTATTTCTTTACTACTTGTTTGTTTTTAGATCCTGAGGCACCTACAAAACTCAAAGAAAATCTGTTCATTAGAGCATATTATCAATCCTATTGTTGATAATGAAATGTGTGCTTATTGGTTTAGATGGATTATTTCTGAGCATTGTTGAGAGTCTGTTTTATCCATAAATATGTTTCAAACTACAAATATTAAAAAAGAGTTTTTCTCTTTCTATTCATCTTCTCTCAATTTTTTTGAGCCATCTTACATAATTCAGAGTCATTAAGCAACACTTGCTTATGGGCTAACCTTGGAAGATTTTGGAAACTGAAGTTCATAGAAATTGAGTATCAGTGTTGATGGGCTAAATGGATTTTTTTTTTGTCTTATAGTGTGAAGAGAAGTTTTGTCTTTTGTTTTGTTCTGTTCTGTGTTAAGTGTCACTGTTATTTTCAAGGTTTTCATGAGATTCTGCTTGTGTTAGGTTCTTTAAAGAAGTCTCATATCTCAAGAATTTTACCACTATGCTTGGTGGTAAAAGAGAAAAATATTTGTAATTTCACCTTTTCCTAATATCAGTTTGCTTTACATATGCAGATTCAACTCCTTCTTGTCTGAAATGTTGGCATTGGGTGTCCTTCATAAGATTTGAGCAGACTATCTTTCTTCTGATGAAAAAGAAGACAGATAAGAGTAGCCTAAGTTAAGAGTGAGTTTCTTGAAAAGCACCTTGCCTTTGTAATATGATGAAATCACAAAATATTTCAAACAATATTTGCAGAGAAGGAAACATACTCTAACATTACTGTAATATTAACAGAAGACAGTGGTCACGAAAAACCCTACAAGCTTATAGTATATCTTTTATAAAAAGTCTTGGCAAAATAATATAAATAAGACTGGCCTTATATAGAAAATTATGCCACAGTGTCACCAGTGAACATTTCTGCTAATGGAGTAAGGTGAGTTCAATGTGCAGCAATGTTACTTGTCATGTTCATCATTGAAGGGCTAACATGAAAACCTCGTTATATCAAGAAAACTCAGTTTTTGAAAATTCAAGATTCCTGCATGATAAAACCATCTTTACAAATTAGTAATTAGGGTCTACTATCACACTAAATGGAGATCTGGATAGCTTTTTCTTGTAGTTAGGAAGAAAGCGATGATGTCATCTCTTACAGTTCCACATCATTCCAGCTGTTCTATCGAAGAGTAGCAGCAGACAACAAAGCTAAGTACACTAAGTAGATTAAAGACATCAACTTCAGAAATCTCTGTATTCAGATGATTCACACACCACGTTGTCTACAGAAAATACCATAGGTTACACACAGACACACATGTACATACACATACAAACAAACACACAAACTCAAACATATAAATTTAGCAACAAAAACAAATCAATACTCACCTTCATGTTTTGGTGTTGTCAGTGAATTAAGTGTTGGCATCAAAGGTGTTTTGGATACTTCACTGTTGGTCGTTCCTAGTTTGATAATATAAATGACATTATTATTAACCATAAATCTTATCTGCCAAGTAATGACCTGCAATCAATACACAGATTACTAAGAAACCCTTGTCTTTTACTGTTTTCTAGATTATTTTATCTAAAGAGGAATGTGTTTATTGAATTATTAAAAGAGTTATTTAAACACATACACACACACTTTTAGTATGACTGATTAAACAGCGAGTTTCTATTGTAGATTATTATGTTGGCATCATTCAAGAAGTAAAAAAGAATTTCCAAAACTAAATGTTAGTGTCTTAAAGATCAATTTGTTTTAACATGCGTTGGGGATGGGTATTCAGTAAATAGAATCATGAGGTGTAATTTTCATAGTTATATTTTATTCTCATAACTTAGAGAATATTATTCATTGTAATGAGAATTCTATACAGATCAGACATAAGAGAAGGTGAAAACTTCTGTAATTAATCTGCTCATTTATTAGATAGCCTTTGAATTCCTATTATATAAACTCCAGATGCCCAAATAGTTCTTTCTCCTAGTATGACATCTATATATAAAGCAAGATTGCAATGCATCCACAGTAAACACTGGACCCTCCTCCCAAGTAATAAAGAGGACTGGAAAGTGTGTTGAGAAAGAAGCAAAGGTTACAGAAAAATAATCATCCAGGGCTATGTTGACTGCATAGGCCACACCACTAATCTGCACTGATTTTTATGCCCTTGGTGCTATTTAATGTAAAAGGCGGTTTATTAAAGGCCAGGATTATTTGAAATTACTCAGAGTAAAAATTTGCTCAAAAAATTGCCCACAAAATATCACAGGAAGCCCTGTTCAGCTAAGTCTCACACCACACAAGGCATTTATGTATATGCATATGAGAGACAGAGAGAGGCAGAGAGAATCTGTCTGCCTGTCTGCGTGTCTGCGTGTGCAAACATATGTGTACATATGTGTGCTTGCAATAAAAAGAGTAACACTTTTGGATTGTAGCTAAGTTATCAGCAACCACTTTCAAATATGTGTAGCACTCAACATATGGTATGATGGATTTTTCTATATGCGCTGAATGCACTAAAATTCTGAAGAATAAATGCACATTATTATTATGAGGAACTAATGGAAACTGATTTGTATTAATTTCAAGTTCTTAAACAAGTGCTTTCAAGAATTGTTCAGAGAAACACACACACACACATATATGATGAACTCATATTTTTAACATTTTTTTACAGATAGTTCATTTTAAACTTAAACTTAAAGATAGAAAGATAACAAAGGAAAGGAGAGCTTCTATAAAGAAAGATGGACAGTTTCATTAAAGTTCCATCTAGCCATACAAAGAAGTTTGTGAGACTTCGGTTTTAAATTCTGTTCTTGAAACTGGAGAGATGGCTCAGTGGTTAAGAACACTGACTGCTCTTTCAGAGGTCCTAAGTTTAAATCCCAGCAACCACATGGTGGCTCACAGCCATCTGTAATGAAATCTGATGCCCTCTTCTGGTGTGTATGAAGAGAGCAACAGGGTTAGTCACATACATAAAATAAATGAATCCTTTTTGAAAAAGCAATTCTTTAAAGTTTTATATACCTATTTTCTACAATAAGACATGTAATTTAAATGTCACCATAATAGAGCCCCATCTGAAATATCTGGCTAGAAATACCTCTGTCTGTACTTGAAATTTAATGCCTATTTATGACTTGAGATTTTAGTATTAGTTCTGAAAACTTTGTATTCTTTGAGCTAATTTATCTCATCAGCAGCACTGCACTGTCAACCTCCTTCATTTATTTTTTACAGAAAGGAAGCAGAGTCAGTGAAGTAGCTCCACGGATAAAGCGAACCTGTTGATCCGGATTTAATCCCCCAAATCTACACAGAGGAAGGACAGCATGTGTGTGTGCACATAGAAAGAATGAATTAATATAGTGAAATACGTGTTTTAAAATAAAAAGAGGAAGTGCGCCTCCATCTTTGGGTGTGTAACTCTACACCTTCGAACGTAAGAGAGAGAAAGAAGCTGTCTTTGGTAAACAGATATCTACCACTCTCTGTAGTGAGATGAGAGGAGAGAATGAATTCACATTCAGGTAAGCTTATTTGAATCCTTTAAACTTAAAACCTTTGCATCGAGTATTCTGGTAGCTGGGTTTTGTATTTAACTAAAAACCTATACAGGGCTTTTGTTTGAATTTCCCACCATTTATGTCATGTTGATAAAACTATACCTTAACTCCAAAGTAAGGACATCGACTATCAAAAGCCTCTGAATCAAGAGGCATAACATTCAAGGTTAAATTTTCTCTTTCAAATCTAGTTTTGTGTGCTAAAGGTTAAAATGCTGTGCCTGCCTGAAGGTCCCTCACTGTTTGACCTTTGCTCAGGCCACTTGATGAACCTCACGGTCACATCCTGGCTGTGACTGGGCAGGTCTCTGAAGGCCAACCCTGCTTTCCCAGCTGGCCACCAGTCCAATCACTATGGCCCTGTTGCAACAAGGACAGTTCTCTTCTCAGTTGCACACTTTTGTTGTTTGCTTTTCCTGTGAATTAATTAATATAATTAATTATTATATCATAATATAATAATTGGCAAGAGAAAGGCAGTTATAAACTCTGCAGAACCAACTTTCTTAGCTTTTAACCACAGGAAAAAGTCTGATTAGGAAAGCTGATAATGAGAAGAACCAGCATCCTATAGTTTTTGTTTTGTTTGTAAAAGCAAAAACAGAGCACTGTGTTGGTCTTAAAGATTGGAAAAATAAGGAATGGCTTGTGTGTGTGTGTGTGTGTGTGTGTGTGTGTGTGTGTCTGTATGTGAGAAAGAGAGAGAGAGCGTGCCTGTGTGTCTGTGTGTGCATACAAGTGAATGCATGCCTCTGTGTGTGTGAGTTCATATATGCTTCTGTCTCTGTCTCTCTCTGTATGTGTGTAATATTTTAGTCTATATTGTGGTGGTTTAGGGGGGAGGGTCAGCATTTAAATCTGCCAGACAAATAAGCTTTCTGTATACTTTGCATGAAGAAGCCAAACAAACTGACACACTAGTTTGATCTGAGGCAGATTTTTCCTCCTGTTCATTACTGTGTCAGACCATGCTGCCTTTAGGAGGATGGGCCCAGCCAGTGTCCATATTCCAACTTACCTTAGTACCAAATGGTGTTAAAGAAGCTAGGGCAAAGCATCTCATGTCTCTAGTGTTCTCCCATTGGTTAGCAGTTCTTCCCGCCCTCTTCAGCTGGTTGGTCATTCACTTAGTGGTCTCCTCCCCACCACACTTTCTCAGAGTTCAGGTAAGGCTCTTTCCCACTTGGTTGCCTCTCAACCACAAACTGTCACTTGGTCTCATCAGTGGTCCCAGAATGTACTTCGTTCACCTCTCAGCCTTCTCTCATCTCTATGTTCCTGGTTATTACATTACATCACTTAGAAGTTCTCTACATCGATGCAAAGCTCATAGTAATTCCGAGGGTAGGTTTGATAATGGCATTGTAGCTTTGCAATAACATGTCCCCAAAGTTGAGACACATTTTTAATGTGGCTTCCATAACATTTTACTGATTAAAGAAATAGATTGAAGTGGAAAAAAAAAGATCCATGAAGGAGAAAAGTACAGATGGATAAAACCTGTAAAGACTGATTTAATAAGGTAGATATATGAGAATAATTAGAATGTTCTTTGCTTTACAGTGTGTCTGAATATTTTTGTGATGTAAAGTTTATCTGATTTATAGCATTTTTACAGATGATAGTAAGTGATGCATGTTCACTGGGAGAATTTTTGGGAACACACAGCAGTGTAGTTCTTATTAAATGGGTAGTGTAAATCATTAGCAATGTCTCCCAAAAGGAATGAGAAGTGTGTACGTGTGTGTGCTACATTGTGTTCACATGTACTACACCTTTGCTTCCAAGACAGGTGCTTCACCACCAACTATAGGACACGTCTGTTGCAGAAAGAATAAAAACATCTGCTTCCTCTGCCTTAACATGAACAAGTTTGAAATAACATCTGAACTCAGCAAAACAAGCTGCCTTCCTGGTGTCACGAATTGTAATTCTGCCCAAATTCTTTTCAGTGAACGTTCATGTCTACGGTTCACAGAACTAAGCATTGTTCCAGGGTTTGTGTTAGGATAGCTAACACTTTTGACTTCAGCATCATCTAGAGATGGGGGAAGGGGACTGGATGCAACTTCAGGACTCAGGTTCTCTGTCTTGGCTCTTATGTAAATAAATACCACTGCTTTCAAACATAATGCATGCTTGCCAACTTAGAGCTGATTTCATATCGAGTCAGTTAAAGCTTAGAGAAGAAAGCAGATAGCCACACTTTGTTAAAAAAAAAAAAAACAAAAATCAAAAACAAAGAACAAATAACAAGACATTTAGGCTAACTGTACACAGAAAGGAGCCAATTGTTTAAAATGAAATGAAATGTTCAGCAGGTGGTTTGTGACTTCCTGGACTATGACGTCTTAACTGTGCCATTTGGAGCTTTTCTGTCATGGAAATAACATTCTCCAATATCCTGGAACTAAAATTTCCCATAATGTTGTATGCACTTGTATGTTTTTTCCTGATTTGGTCAAGAAGTTCCTTGAGGACTGGGTTTTCTCATTGTAGAATCAAGCATAGATGCTTCTAGAATACCTTTTGTCTGTTAAATTTCCACCCGATTCAAGTCCTGATAGGTTTTGCTTTTTTTGTTTTGTTTATTTTGTGTTTGCTTTTAGGATTCCCTTTAAAAATTTTTATGTGCATTGATGTTTTATGTGCATGTATGTCTATGTGAAGGTGTCAGATCCCCTGGAACTGGAGTTACAGATGGTTGGTGCTGCGATTTAGGTGCTGGTAATTGAACCTGGGTCCTCTGGAAAAACAGCCAGTGCTTTTAACTTCTTTGCCATTTCTCTAGACCAGTGAGTCCATATTGTTAATGTGCCTATTTTGAGTCTGATGTTAGAGGGAAAAGTAAGGAAGGTAAAAGAGGTGCAAACTGTAGAGGTGGGATTTCAGCCACAATATACTCTAAATATTCAATTTTCTGGTAAAAAACAAGGTTTTTTTCTACTTCTGAATACTGAGCTTGAATAAGATGTCTTATTTCCCCTCATCTCCATGTTTCAAGATAAACAATGTGACAAATATTGGCTTGAAGATCGTTTGAGGGTTTCCATGATTACAGGGGCTTTGTTTGTTTGTTTGTTTGTTTGTTTTCTCCTCACTATTTCTTTTTGAACAGGATCTCTCTGCATAGGTCTCTCTGCCCTGGGATTTGATGAGCAGAACAAACTAGCCTCCTGAGTCTTACAGATCTATCTGCATTTGCTCCTCCACCCAGTGCTGGGATTAAAGGCATCAACCACCAGTCCCAGGGGCATTTTGAAATTTTATAGGTGGTTCAGTCATTTTCTTCAATACTTTTTTTGGCATAGTTGCTGCCCCAGGCAGTAATAATTATGATAACATTGCCACAGAAGTCTACAAATTAAATCTATTATTAGCACATAATGACTCACAAAATCTGTCTGTTTGAACAGTTTCCAATTATTAGCTGTGCTATGTAGGTGGAGAATCGGGTTATTTACAAAGATATTTTAGGATATAGGTATGATAATTGTTTTCTTCTCTAAAAATAAAAACATTGTTTATGTAATAGTTACAATAGGAGCTTTCCCAAACAGGAAGTGATCTAAAAGAATGTCAGTAAGGAAACTCAGCAAGGCCTCCAGATGCTTTATTTGACTCAGAACTAATAAATTATTACTTAGTTTTGTAACAATTCTTCTCCATAGTACATTATGTAGAATCTGTTTACTATTTTTGCTTTTAAAAAGAAAACTATATTCCATATAGAAAGAACTTACCTTCAGGAGGTGTTCCACCTGTTGATTTGTTAAGACTGGTTACTGTCATGGTGCCTGATGTTGCGGTAGATGCTTTTGTTGTAAAAGTTTCCACCAGTGATGAAGTAGAATTATCTTGAGCATCTGACAAAAATATGTTGATGTAATTCATTATTATTTATGTTTTCAATCAATAGAATAATCTACTTAAATGCAATAAACTAACATGATTGACTTATGTTATTTGTCTATGTGTCTATCCCATATACATGTGCTATATATTGTGATAATATATATGTTTTCATGTAACCCAGTTAGTAGAGCAATGAATTTGGGACCTATTTTCAAGTAGTTATCAATTTATCTCCATCTACCTCTCTCAGTGGTGTGCATTCTCCTGGATGCACGGCAGAGCAGTCAGTATTTCTACAGCTACATAAGCAGCCTAATGAGGAATGAGCAGTGTCAAATGTGAAATGGAACACTGTTGTTACTATAACTGTCCTTATCAAGGACATATATACTAATGTTGACATTTTAGTAATGAGTGACTTTAATGTGGTATGAAAATATATGGTTCATTGTCCACTGTCCAAGAACCACACTTCACTCAGCACAACGGCAGGGTTGCAGTTTCTCCACAGAAGGGAGACTGTGGACCCAAGGCATAAACGCAGTAAATAAATGTCTTCACGAGTATAAAGAAATCAGCCCTCAGAAGAAGGCATTGCTCTCTGCCTGGCACAAATTTTACAGTGCACAGAGTAGATTATGTACAGCCGATGACTTTCGAACAAAGAGTACCCAGGTTCGTATCCTGAACTAGATACGTCCTAAGGTAAATGGGATTCAGTATGGAAGCTCAATTTTCCTTTGGATTTGAGGCTTTCTTTGACTCTGTGCCAAAGCAATATTTGGCCTGTCAGGGAAGTACAGGGTCTCTGGTGTCCTGAGGTAGATGCATTTATTGTTCATTTCATAGTCCTGAGATGTTCAGAAGTGTCAGCTCCTAGCACCAGCTTTGTTTATGGACATAGTAAATAGAAATTGTTTGATGTGTTTAGCACATACAAAAGGAGAGCTGTGTTTTCACAGGCTTTACAGAAATCAAGTCGAAAGGTTTTTCTCTCTGGAAGTAGATCTCACACCATTTTTTTTCTGGCCTTTTCACACCCCCACTTTCCCTCCTCCGGATTCAGCAGGGAGCTGGAACACTTATGGTGGTTTGCTCCGTCTCAGCCATGTTGTAGCTATCTTTCTTTTACTCTTTCATTTCATCACCTAACACTAAGTTTTGAGCTTAATTTGAAGTGGGTAAATTTGTCAGAGACAAATAAGTATACAATACTACTAAGACAATTAGTTAACTTTACTAGTACATAGCTTTGTATGAGGCCTGTCTGTAGACTTTCCCAATGGGGACAATTTAATTTCTGAGCACCACCACTACTCCAGAGGTATGTCTCCCCACCTTCCCTTTCTCATCCAACAAACAGGGGGACTACTTCTGTGGAAGCCATGATAGGATACAGTAAAGGGCTCTGCTGAATCTCTTGTGGCATCAACCTCAAGCACCTGTTCCTCTGGAAGGGACCAGGGCAGCAGTGTGCGGCAAGGAATGCAGGATGCCATTGTGGGTTACATGGTTGTGTTCTGCGAATGCTGGCGGTGGCAGTGAGAAAAACACAATAAGGGTTTGTTTGTTTGTTTATTGAGGAAGTGTTAGCCTATAAGGGTAATTCCTTTTAAAAGCCTTTTGTAGAGTATTTGTCCAATAAAAAAGAAAAGCTGCCCACGCAGGAAGCATCTTAGTTGACTATTTGCCCAGAATTCAGGATGGAATCCTTTTGTACCCCAAGGTAGCACAGCTTTGAATTTTTTTTTGCTTAGAAAATTTTTATTTAATAAATTGTTAAAGGCTGTTTTCAATGGGTAGAAAATTCAGCTTGTTAGCATTTCTGTAATCTTTATTATATGGTAAGTTTGTGTATAGCCATTTCTTCTCAATTTCTACAGGATCAGGGGCTTGGGAGAAACCAAAAGTCCCAAGTCTGGGAAAGAGGTTTATGATTCCTGAAGAGCCCTCCCCAGCTTCATAGAAGGGGTGAACTGCCGGGAGCTGTTGCAACTTCTGCAAACCACCAACATGCTGGGGTGAGCTTCTCAACAGGCAGCTGCTCTTCCTGTCTTCCTGTCTTTGTTGTTGATGTTGTCAGTCATTCTTGTTCCTAAAGCAACCCTTGTAAGTGTTTTTGTTAGGAACCCAGTAAAAATTCACAGTAGTTGCACTTTGTTCTGTGATGGGTTTCTATCTGAGATCTATATAGATGTTTCTCTGTGTGTGCATGTATGTGTATGTGTGTGCCTGTATGTGTATGTGTGTGCATGTATGTGTATGTGTGTGCATGTTTGTGTATGTGTGTGCATGTATGCATGACTGTGCACACACTTGTGTGCATGGTAGAGAGTGTATATGTTGGTGTGTATGTGTATTTGCATACATGTATGTGTGCACGTGTGTATGCATGTGCATGTTGCATGTGAATGTTGTGGCTATCCATGAAAAATTGGACATACAACAGGAGGATTTCTGTCTTTGCTTCCAGCTCCACAGTGATATTTATGTGCACTTGTTCTCTCAGCTGTAAAAGTGTTCACTTTGTTATCTTTTTCAAGGAGCAAAGAAAGTTTAGAGGAAAGGGTGAAACTCTTGAAGGAAAATTAGCTTTCCGAGGTGTACAATCACAGATGATCAGTTTGATTGCAGCCCTTCTCAAAGCAATAGCAGCCCTTGTCTTTTGACATAAGGCACATCACCAATTCACTGCCAGTGAAATTAGATGCAAGTAATTTGATTTAAAAAGAGCCTTAATGTACTAGGATGCAGTCAAACATATGCTTACATTTTATTTCGCATAAGAAATAAAGACGACATTTACTAAGTAAAAGCCATTCAACTGGATAAACACTTATTAAGCATCTATTTCAACAAGTGCTCAGAGAAACAAAAATATATGAGTTGTATCTAGGGAAAGCAGAGTTCTGCCACATAAATTGGCTCTGTATAATAATTAATGCACAGAGATTCTGCATGCAATGTAAGTGACATATTTACAATAACCAATAACTCTGTGAGGGAGAAATTTTGACAGAAAGTGGATTATTAGGCACAATGTGGTAATATGTATATCATTTGCAGATGGAAGGGGAGATCAAAAGTTATAAATAAGTAAGGGCTGTAGTGGGACCTAAGACCTCGAAGGGGCTCTCGCCTGTGTCTGACAAACTTTAGTCTTTGGGAAATAAATACAGGAAAATCCCATTTTAAAATGAAGCTTCAAAGCTATTGAAAACTTGAAAACCAGGCTTTTGATGTGCAGTTCGTTCTCAACTAAAGCTAAAAATACTCCTGAAGGAGCAGAAGTCGTAAGAGGGCCCAGATAATTCTTATCTGGAATTAATGGGGTGAGCAGAGAACTAACAGGAAAATCTCATTCCTCTCTGGAAACCACTTCGATAAGTGGAGAAATTCTGAACATGAAAGAGCCATCTTCTCGGGTCTCCCGCCATCTGTGCGGTGGGGACAGAGGGCCGAGCCTGGCAGACTGTAGGCAGTGACAGGTGTCTCAGCCACCTGGCCCCTCTGGGGAGAAGGGACTCAGGGCTGCATTGGTGAGTTTGTTAAACACAAGACATTATCTGCAAATGGATCTGAGGATCTGAGGCATTCTGGCTGACAAGCAGAGAGAATTGAGGGGCCAGAGGCTGTTACAGGGCCAATTCCCTCCAGCCAGCCATCAGCATCCCATTCAATACTACGGCGATGCCAGCAATTTTCCATTTGCTAATGTGATTCTCTGAAGATCATGTTTAACAATGAGGTATATTTAGACTTGGGGGTTTATTTCAAGACTTTTTATATATCATGTGCTGAGTGTGACTGATGAACATCTACAGCCCTTGGGTGCACCCTGGTTATGTTTAATATCCATAGGGCTAAAAGTGAGAGGGGCAAGGAAATACCATTGCGCACTCTTAGACTTTCAGACCTCTGTGATTGGATCTTTTCCTCAAGGCGATTCTAAGATCTGGAGAGGAGCAGGTTCTACCAAACTGTGTTGACATCTCCTTCACCACAAGGCACTGGGACTTAGCATCTTCTAAGCTTTGTCAAATGTCACGAGCAGGGCTCCTGGGTCATCTCTGGGATCAGTTGTGTGTCTCTCTGTTTTGTGGGAGCGCTGTCTTGTGCTTATCCTGGGACTTTCCAACCACAAGCTCTTTTCCTGGTGTCATCAAGATGCACCTTCAGCCTCCACATTCAGTTCCTGCATGCACCAAGTTCACCAAAAGTGTCTCCAGGAACACAAGTCTCACAAGAGACTTCTGATGCTCTGATCTTCATAGTCTGAAACAGTTAGTTTCACTTGTGAAATGGCACACTTTATTGCTGAGCTGGGAATCTTGGGAGTCACTGGCTCCTATTTCCACTCTCTCCAAGTCCCAGCTGAATTTAAATTTTCTTTTTAGCAGCCCAAACTATGCGGTTGGTGACAAAAGGGTGAAACTGTAGACAGAAGGGTTTTTTTTTCCCATTTTCTGAAAAATTAAAGATACTCATTTCTTTCCCTAATTGTACAAAGGTAACTTATAATTAGATATATTCATAAGGTGCAAGAGTGATCTTACAATTAATTTCTAAGTAGAATGTAGAATAACTCACTAAGGTAACAAGCACAAAAAAATCTTAAATACTTACTTTTTTGTGGTTGAACCTCTAAATTCACTCACAGTAATATTAAAGTACATATATACTTTGCAATATCTATCTCTGAAAAATCTCAGTTGTGTTTTCTAGTCTCACTGAGATCCTGTGCTCATCAGCCACCACAGCCACATCTCTATCTTCAGCCTCCACATCCACCTTGTATCCATTGCTTTCTTTCCATAGATTATTTTACACAGAAGTGAGGGAAGCTCCATGCACTTAGGAAGTCTAGATTACATTCCAGAGCAAAATGATCTCCAGCCTCAGGCAAAAGATTATGCAATGTCTTCCTCTTTACAAATTCCATGTGCTTATTACGCACGCTACTGTATTCTTTCCTAACTGCCTAACATGGCTATCATGAAGAGATCTGAGATGGATATGTGTTACAGGTGTCTGTTTGGCCTCCTAATTTCTTTGCTAATTAACCTGTCCTGCCATCATCGCATCACGGTAGCTCAATTTCAGTACAAAAATTTAATGATGGAAGACAACGTTGAAAACATAGATAAAACAGTCAGAGAAGATGCAAAAAGCAAAAAACTCCTAACCCAAAATGTCCAGGAGATCCGGGACACAATGAGAAGATCAAACCTAAGGATAATAGGAATAGAAGAGGGCAAAGAATATCAACTAAGAGGTACAGTAAATATCTTCAACAAAATCATAGAAGAAAACTTCCCTACCCTTAAGAATGAGATGACCATGAGCATAAAACAAGCTTACAGAACTCCAAATAGGTTGGACCAGAAAAGAAATTCCTCCCAACACATAATAGTCAAAACACCAAGTGCCCAAAGCAAAGAAAAATATTAAAAGCAGTAAGGGAAAAAGGCCAGGTGATATATAAAGGCAGACCAATCAGAATCACTCTCAACAGAGACTATGAAAGCTAGAAGAGCCTGGACAGACATCATGCAGACCCTAAGAGAGCACAGGTGCCAGCCAAAGCTGCTATACCCAGCAAAACACTCAATCACCATAGATGGAGAGACTAAGATATTCCAAGACAAAACTAAATTTACACAATATCTGACAACAAACCCAGTAATACAACAAATTATAGGGGAAAAACCCAATACAACAAGGGGAACTACATCCTAATAAAAACAAGAGAACTCCCAAGCAAGAAAACCAAAAGAAGGAAGACATACAGGCACAGTTCAACCTCCAAAAGCAAAAATAGCAGGAAACAGCAACCACTATTCCTTGATATCTGTTAACATAAATGGACCCAATTCCCCAATAAAAAGACATAGGCTATCAGACTAGATACATAAACAAAACCCAACAATTTGCTGCGTACAGGAAACTCATCTCAGAGACAAAGATAGACACTATCTCAGAGTAAGGTTGAAAAAAAACCTTCCAAGCAATGGCCCGAAGAAGCAAGCTGGAGTGGCCATTCTAATATCGAATAAAGTAGATTTTCAAACAAAAGTTATCAAAAAAGATAAGGAAGGACACTTTTTACTCATTACCGGGGAAATTTGTCAGGAGGAACTCTCAATACTTAACATATATGCACCAAATGCAAAAGCACTGATATTCATAAAAGAAACCCTACTAAAGCTCAACAAAATACATTGCGCCCCACACAATAATAGTGGGAGACCTCAATACCCCACTCTCACCAATGGACAGATCATGGAAACAGAAATAGAACAAGGACACTGTAAAACTAGCAGAGGTTATGAACCAACTGGAATTAATAGATATCTACAGAACATATCATCCTAAAACAAAAGAATATACTTTCTTCTCAGCACCTCACAGCACCTTCTCAAAAACTGACCACATAATCGGTCACAAAAGGAGCCTCAATAGATATAAGAAGATTGAAATACTCCCATGCATCCTTTCACATCACCATGGTCTAAGGCTGGTCTTTAATAACAACAAAGACAACAAAAAGCCCACATACACATGGAAACTAAACAATGATCTATTAAAAGATAGCAGAATCAAAGAAGAAATAAAAAAATTAAGGATTTTCTAGAATTCAATGAAAACGAAAACACAACATTCCCAAACCTATGGGATGCAATGAAAGCAGTATTGAGAGGAAAACTCATAGCTCTGAGTGCTTCCATAAAGAAACTGGAGAGAGATTACATCAGCAACCTGACAACACAGTTGAAAGCTCTAGAACAAAAGGAGGCAGATACACCCAAGAGGAGTAGACGGCAAGAAATAATCAAACTTAAGGCACAAATAGAACAAATAGAAACAAAAGAAACCACTGAAAGAATCAAGAAAACCAAGAGCTGGTTCTTTGAGAAAATTAACAAGATTGATAAACCCTTAGCCAGACTAACTAGAGGGCAAAGAGAGAGAGCAATTAGACAGCAAAAGGAGATCAAGGGGATACAAGATCCAGAAATGAGCCCTCACGTATATGGTCACCTGATTTTTGACAAAGGAGCTGTAAACATTCAGTGGAAAAAGGACAGCCTATTCAACAAATGGTGTTGGTCCAACTGGCACTCGGCACACAGAAGAATGAAAATAGACCCTTTCTTATCTCCTTGTACAAAGC
Source organism: Micromys minutus (assembly GCF_963924665.1). NCBI lineage: Eukaryota > Metazoa > Chordata > Mammalia > Rodentia > Muridae > Micromys > Micromys minutus. The sequence continues at coordinate 68,662,035 of NC_137973.1, read as the reverse complement.
TCAAGTGCAAGTGGATCAAAGATCTCCACATTAAACCAGGTACACTGAAACTATTAGATGAGAATGTAGGGAAAACCTTAGAACTCTTAAGCACAGAAGAAAATTTCTTGTACAAAACACCAGTAGCTCGAGCTCTAAGGTCAAAGATTGACAAATGGGACTTATTGCGATTGCAAAGTTTGTGTAAGGCTAAAGACACTGTCAAGAAAACAGAACTGCAGCCAACAGAGTGGGAAAAGATATTTACTAACCCCACATCAGATAGAGGCCTAATATCCAAGGTATAAAGAGAACTCAAAAAGGGAGACACCAGAGAATCAAACAACCCTATTATAAATGGGGTACAGACTTAACAAAAAGTTCTCCATTGAGGAATATGGAATGGCTGAGAAACATCCAAGGAAGTGATCAACATCCTTAGCCATCAGGGAAATGCAAATCAAAACAGCCCTGAGATTCCACCTCACACCAGTCAGATTGGCCAAGATCCAAAACTCAGATGACAGCAGATGCTGGCGAGGCTGCGGAGAAAGAGGAACCCTTCTCCACTGCTGGTGGGGTTGTAAACTGATACAACCACTCTGGAAATCAGTCTGGCGGTTCCTCAGAAAAAATGGACATAGTACTACCTGAAGACTCAGTTATTCCACTTCTGGGCATTTACCCCAGAGACACTCCAAATTACAACAAAGATTCATGTACCATAATGTTCATAGCAACTCTATTTATAATAGCCAGAATCTGGAAAGAACCCAGTCCTTCAGTAGATGAATAGATACAAAAATTGTGGTACACAATGGAGTACTACTCTGCTATCAGAAAAAATGACTTAACAAAATTCTTAAGAAAATGGATGCATCTAGAGAATATCATCCTGAGTGAGATAACCTAGTCCCAAAGAACAGACATAATATGCAGTCTCTGATAATGGGATACTAACCCCAGAGAGCTCTGAACACCTCAGAAACAGCTCACAGACTGTGTCAAGTTCAAGAAAAAAAAAAGGCTATATTTTAATTCAAATAGAACTGTATCACATCCACCTTTCCTTCCTACAACCCCTCCCAGTTTCTCTCCCATCCCCTTAAACTAATATCCTCTTTTCCTATATTATTGTTACACATATACATATGTGTATGTATATGTACCCACAAATACTTAATTACAACCTTAAAAATGTATTCATATACTTCTATGCAAAAGTGTACATTTATCTTTGTTTTTTAAAATAAAGCTTTTTAATAAAAAATTTAATGATGTATTTTCTTTTATGTGTATATATGGGTGTGCATGTGTACCATGAATATTCTGGGTACCTATGGAGGCCAGAAGAGGGCATTAAATCCCCTGAACCTACAGTTACAGAAAGTTGTGAATTTCCATTTGGGATCTGGGAATTGAACCTGGTTCTCTACGAGTAGCTGATGATTTTATCCACTCAGCCATCTCCCCAGCCCAACTGCTCTGGTTTTTTGTTTTTTAATGTGTTTTGAGTAACTTGTAGACTGATTTCTATACTGGCTACCTTAACCTTCTGCCAACACTGAGCAAGCATTCTCTTACCCATTTAAATCAGGATCCCCCCTCCTATAGTTCTTTAAGTTCCTCAAGTCCTCTGGTGATTAACGCTTGTAAGATGTGTGCTGTGCCATGCTTTCTCCAATCTAACCCATGGCCTTCTCAGTCTGTTGGCTTCCATGTTGTCCGGATGCTGATGTTCTGATGTGATCCCACTGATTTATATTTTTATTTTGCTCTTACTTGCTTGGAACCACACTCACCTGTGCTGCACCCCACAGTTTCTCCACATGTTTTTGTCTCGTGGCTATACACTTTCAGGTCTTATATGCAAGTCTTTCATTTATTTTACCTTGAGTTTTGCATATGCTGTGTGACCAGGGTCCTGTTTAATTCTTTAGATATTTTAGCTTTCCAGTACCATTTATGGAGAAAATAGCTTCTCTCTTAATGTGCATACTTTGTGCCTTTGCCAAAAACCACAGTATATGTATTTATTCTGGGTTCATATTCTGTTCCATTCATTGATGTGTCTGCTTCTACAACAACAGTACACTATCTTAGATACTGTTGCTCCTCTGAGGAGCCAGATAGGTTACAGATAGGAGTTTATTGTGTTTCAAACAACTCCAAAGCTCTTAAGACTCCACAGAGAAGATTGGTCAGTGCCATGGCAATGCTTATGAGAGAGCTGTTGTTATAGGTCATCAGATAGTATGTCTTCAGTGACTTTTAATAACATCATAAGACTTAGAAATTTTATCTGCTTTTTCAGTCATCCCTTTTAAGTAGAGAATCACTTTCAGCACTCATGAATGATACTATATAGTTAAAAATAAATAAACAAAACATTCATTTCCAGGGAGCAACAGCCCTTTAGCTGTAGTATTGAGGAGCTCTGAGTATCAGCACAGAATCCTGCTTTCTCCCTCTGCCCATGTTCTCACACAATGTCCCTACAGTGCAGAGAGAAAACTGTTCTGATGGCGCATGCTCAGTGGGAGAACATCAGCTACTAATCTGAGAACCGAGATGAAATTGTGTTTCTTTGTGTGTTTTCAAATCTAGAGAATAGTTTCATAATGCTATATTTTTTTTAAATGAATATTTTGAAATATTCCCTTACGATGGCATTAAAGAAGTCACTTATGGGTTAACTATATCCCACACATCTTGTGGGACAGATGCAACATATTTTGGGTTTTTTTGTTTTGTTTTGTTTTGTTTTTTTTTAAACATAGTAATAGGCGTTGGACACATTTCCAGGATAAACTCTCAGCTCCGGGCAGGAAGCACACATCCTGACATCCTGCGGAGGCTACTGGACTGGAAGCCTACATTTGCTGGCAAAAAAGAGAGAAGTAAACTGTATGGTGTTCTTTCTAATTGACTCAAACACACCTCATGGCTTATAGATGGGAATTCATTCTATGATATTTCCTTACCGTTTTCACTAGAGAAATTAAGCATGCTAAGATTCCTCTCTAAATTCCAAGGCTAAGACTGGGCTAGAAATGACGTTTATTGAGGAACACATGGTCAGACTCATTCTTAGAATATATGCTCTTACACATTTAAATTGATGCCCAGGACCATATGTGAAGGAAAGAACTAGAAAACTGGGTTTGCTGAAAACCAGAAGCTACTTTTTTTTTAATCTCTGAGGATGCAGAAGAAAAGGTATGACCAAGGTTGAGAAGGAAAATTATGCTAACACAGTAGCAGAAGTCACTAAAACATGCCCTTCACGTTGCTCCTCTCTGGTGGCAACCTGCCTTCCTTCACTGACATCTACAGTGCACACTAGGAGCTTAGTAACTTGTTTTTACCTGCTGTGATGAAGGAAAGGAGAAATGCATTTTGGTTTCTGCTAAAGCAAAGTTAAAGGACATGCCAGAAAGAACTAAGAGATGAGCAAGATTTGATGGATACAGAAGACTAGAAATAAAGATGCATGTGAGAAAATTTCCCATCCTCTGTCACACTTTCTGACATTTCCCAAGGGGCTCAGTGAATATTTTCAGTCCCATCATGCCATTGCATTAAATAATGAAAAAATATAGGTAACACTGGGGTTACTTAAAATCCTTTCCTTATTCAATTAAATATAATCTATTAGATCCAGAGCCATATGTCTGCTGTGTTGTAAATACGTGTTTGTAATGCAGAGGCTAACTATAAATTGACCCTGTTCATGCTGTTGTCTGTATTTTTGTTTGTTTGTTTGTTTGTTTGTTGCTTTAAGATAGATGTGAAGATCATCAGAAGAAATGGACTCAAGCACTTCGGTACCACTGCAAACTTTACCCCAACGGGGGCGGGGTTTTCTAGCACTGAGGAAAATATTTCATGTTTTCCAAGTCTTAAAGCCAGGTGGGCATACCAGGATATACTTATGCATTGATTGTTGTTAATTTTGAAGAGATTTTCACTTCAGAACAATTAAATTTGCTTTTTTGACATAGTAATCGAGTTATACCTAAGAAAAAAATCAATAGGTATAGTCTCACATTATTATCAATATATTATTAATATAGACCTCTGAGTTGTGTTTACAATAATTAAAGATTTAGGACTTTAGACTTATTAAGAAAAATGTGAGAATTCTTTTTTTCAGGCAATCTTAATGGCTTTAATAGACATCTGTATATCTTTGTCTGCTAGTGGAATATTTGTCACTAGGTCCTTAATGTTTATTAAATACTTGATCATAGTAAGTTTTGTTTGCATTGGACTGAATATGTACAATGCTGCAATTTTTCTGCCCTTTAAAGTAAATTAGCTCCTGCTGAAAAACTGAACAAAGAACTGAATTTACAATGGCCATGTGAAATGGTAAGAAGAAGTTTCTGGATTAATGTCTATGTTCACAGCATTATTTCTTATTTTTATTACTAGTTTTAAGGAAAACTCAGCTCCTCTGAGACCCCCCTAAAGTAGGATACAGTACAAGTAGATTTATGGTTAAGTGTGGAGTCATTTTAAAGTCTGGAAATACATTTTTATTACATGTGTTCATGGCAGTTTCATGTTTTCAGTGAGACTGTAATACCTGAAGACACGGCCGGTCATGTTCTTCTGTAATAGAGGTTGAGGGAAAACACATTTGATATGTTCAGAGGAGTTGTTTACTAATCACCAGTGTGTCGTTGAAAACCTTGTCTATTGTCACAGACTCTGGACAGTACATGGAGACAGCAAAAAGAACTGCCCCATCTTCCTGCAGCAGTCTATGAAAGTTTGAATCCTTCCAAACACGGGTTACAAATTTTAGCTTCTCCTCCCCACCTGGATTTTTGTTACAGCATGAGTTTTCATAGCTTTTCTTTATCTACCATTACTCCTTTTTCTTATTATCAGTTCATCTTTTAAAAAAAATCCATTCACTTTACAATATGTAATGCTATAGTATAAAATATAAAATGTTGGTACACATCTTAATAGAACTAATCATAAAACAAATAGTATGAAAGCTACTAGAGTTGGTGTGTGTGTGTGTGAGTGTGTGTGTGTGTGTGTGTGTGTGTGTATGTGTGTGTGTGTGTGTGTGTGTGTGTGTGTGTGTGTGTGTGTGTGTGCTGGGAACACTGTTTTACAGTGTTTTATACTGAACTATTTCTACAGCCACCAATATAGAGCAGGCAGAATATTTATTGATTTAGATTGAATCTCATTATGTAGCTAAGGCTCGTCTTGAAGTTTCTGTAGAACCATGCCCATTTCAAAACCACATTCCTCCTACTTTGCCTCACAAATTCTTGGACTGCAGACACATGACTAAATTGCGATCTTTGAATTTTCGATAAACACCTTTAATTATGATGGTTTCAATTTGATTCCTGCCTTCTCAACTCTAAAAGAGAAATCAGCAAACACAGTGAAAACATAAGAAGGTCAAGTATATTGATCTACCTTGGGACACTAAATGCATGTGGTAATATAGATCAATATTATTTAATTCTATGACAATTTAGAGCATCTAGTGACTCAAGCTGTACCATTTCACAGACATTAAAAACGGTGCTCCTAACAAAGCATTTTAAGATTGCCTACCAGATGTAGATGTTGTATTGCACCAAGTCTCAGCTTCTAAAGGAAAATCAATCCCTTTGTTTAATTCTCTCATTCTGGTAGGGATTATATCTACTTCCTCTGCAATGTAACTGCCCATGATCCCAAAGACCCGTATTATTTGAAGGACTGATAACAAGTAGAAAATAAGGGTGGAGCCATGACTGACAATCATCTCACGTCTCAAATACCAATGCAGAGTCGATAGTTTACACAAAACAGAGCCAAAAGGCCTACAACCGTCTAGACAAACTTGAATAAGACTTGATTCCTCATTTCATATGTCACAACTAGCAGCAGAACAAATTAAACTACAAATCACTAAACTGCTTCATCGAGGGAAACACAGGAGCAGCCCCTTCACTCCCTGACTCTCCTGACTCCACTTGGAATATACTTTACACTTTGGCCCCTCCTTTTCAGAAGGCCAACTCGATGACTTTACCTCTCCAAGTTATGGGACTCCAGATACTCAGGGGAGACAATTCATGATACTGGTCATTTAAGAAATCTAATCTTTACACTTGAAAGAGTAATTAAAATCCAGATTTGAAAGGGCAGTACATTAAATAACATTTTGGGATCTATTAAAGGTTAAGGAAAGAGACAATATGCAAAAAAGAGAGTTAGAGAAATCATTGTTTATTTGTAGAACAAAGTTTAGAATACATATGGAGTGAAAACCAAAATGTAAGAGGAAGCTTGGAAAATGGCAGAATGGCATAAGAATTAAGAATAGTAGAAAGTGATAAAAAGCCAAAAAAAAAATCCATATTTAGGAATAAACATGAAGTAATATGATATTTTATTTTAAAATTTTGATAAAGTTGTGTTATATTAAAAACTAAGAAGTAACCATGGCTATGAATTCAACCATAGTTTGATTCTTAAAATCTTGCTAATTTCATTTTTGATCTTAAATTTTAAGCAAGAGTAAAGTTATCAAAGAAAAAATAACATTGCTAAACATGTAAATTGAATTCCAGGAGGAGGAGGAAATGTCGGATGTAGAATAAATAATGTTTCATAGCATCAAAATGAGTTTGTCAGAGAATAGAAATATGGTGTCAGTATTCATTGGCAACACTTGTCTTCCGTGGATCATTTTGCTTTGCCAAATATTCCTAAACGTTTGTTTTTGTCTTAAAAAATATGGCAGCAGTTTGACAAAAGCTTAGAACAATTCTGGCTTTATATTTATCACTCTCTGACACCTGTAAGGTGTTGGTTGGGACTGGCCAGGCTCAGGGTAGGATAATTTGAAAAAGCCACTTAGAAAAAAAGGATTCAGTTCACTGCAGGGCTGATTGAGTCAGTGCTGGCCTTGCAGAAAGGCTGAGTTTTGTCCATTGAAGTTCCTTAATTCTTCTACCAGATAAGCCAACCCAAAAAACCAAGGTAGAAAACATCCTGTTACTATGAATTGTTACTGTCCTTTGCTAGTTATACAATCTAGTTACTACAACTGTAGAAATGACTTAATCAGATTTAACAACACCAGACAAAGAGCAGTGGGTGTATCCTGTGTCTGGCTACCACAGATCAGTGAAATTAGGTTTTAGAGCATGAATTTCTGCATCCTGGAAATATTTGCTTGCTTTTTCTTTTCTTTTATAACCTGATCTTGCCTTCATTTCTCTGGGCATCCATCAGATAAGATGGACCCCCTGCCATCTCTTACTTAGGGCACCGTTATTTCTAACTTTGGCTGTACAAGTGTTACATCTCCCTCTTGTTATTTAATAATGCTTCTCTAAGATGCAAGTGTTCTTTCTTTCATCAAAGCTCAGTTATGCCATCTGTAATCTTTCCGAAGCATTCCCCAGTATCTTGTCCAGACAGTTCCTAGAGCCTTAAGTGAGACAGTTGTTACTCAACATAGTTACTGAATGTCCACTGTGTCTTGGGACTGTGTTATATAACAATATAAATGTTAGTAACCAACTAAAATGGTTGATGTTTGCATCTTATAATCACTATGCTCATACTTTGTGCATTTGGGGCCTATATTGCTCAAAATTTTTAAAAATTACTTTGACTGCACATCTTGTGTGCAGCACTTCTTTCTTACATGTCAATATTCATTTTTTAGTGTCAGAAAAATGTAACTATTTCTTGGCTCAACTTTTAAGTTTAGTTTACATGTACTATTTTTCTGTGTACTAACCTAGCACACTTAGCGTCACTCTTAGGGTACCCTGTAGTATAGTCTCATTTCCATGGTTTGTTAAGTTCTGGGATGGAGAGATAACACAATGTTTAAAAGCATCTTGATCTTGCAAAGGACCCGACTTCCATTCCCAACACCTACATTGTTTGGCTTATAGCCACCTGTGTTCTCCACTCCAGATTTGATGTCCTCTTCTGGATTGAGTGACATTTACATTCATAGGTACCCACACATGTGCATAGTTAAAAACATAAAGACAAATACTTTAAAAAGAGAATTTATAAGTTTATTAGAAATCTAAAATAATGTGCACCTGGCTGGCTTTTCAGGGTTTGTAGAGATTGCATATATAAAGTTTCTTTATAATTCCCCAAGGATAGTCAAGTTCTACCCTATTATTCAATTCCAGTCTGATATGCTTTGCTATTGAAAAACTCCACTGGGAAACAAGGCACTGCTTTGCTTCGGATCACTTTTGATAAATGTTTCAACACTTTGCAAATATTTTTAAAGTGCTTCTACCTTGCTTTAGATGGGGTTCTGGGGAAAATTAAACTTTAAAGGGAATTAAAGGTCTGTGAGATAGTTGAAAATGTTCCAGGAAATGATATCCTGTCTTCGGCACCCAGAAGCACAGCAAACAAAGCTGAATATGAACTTACGAGGATACGGCCAAAGTTCACCATCAGCACTCCTGGGAGAACCTCACGTGGTCCACCTCCCAAGCTCACTGAATCTCAGTTTGCTGAGATGGCAGACATAAGCCTCTATTATCATCACCAGATGCGTCTGATAATTAAGGACAATGGATACCTCTGTTGAAATAATTGGAGGCAGTTACATCTTGCAGAAATGTAGCACCTAGCAGGAGACAAATCTGGACAAGGTGCTGGTTACATGGTAGGTTTTTAAAGTCAAATAAGCAAGGTTTAACAAGAAGCTGAAATTCAAGAGACTAAATGTGGATATTAAGTCGATAGCATGATTCAAGCTCACAAGTATACAATATTCCTGTATTAGTAGATACTATTCTAGCGCTGTGGAGAAATAGAAGACCCACAAATGGTTTAGGACTGATCATCATGGAGTCTTATTTAGCAAAAGAACCTGTTCTTGTAACAAACATTTGAGAAGGCTGCAGATTGTTTTCCTCTGGGACTTTCTTTTCTAACATTTCCGAAGGGTTTTCTGATTAAAGTAGTAGCCTACATACTATCTAAGCTCAGGTTGTCCCACCTGCCTGAAGCCTCGTTGATTAGTCTCATGTGTAGTCCTCAGCTTTCCTATGGTCCAATGCCTTACATATGACTCTTGCTTTTCTCTGCTCAGCACAGTTGCTAAGAACAAACTGTGCTAGCAGTTATTTATAGCAATGATCTAAGAGAAATATTCTTCAATTTGAAAAACAGAAAACTATTGTACCAAGAAGCCTAGCTAGTTGTACAAAACAATATTGTAATTATGCACTATGCACTAAACATCAAGTGCACGGTGCTAGTTTTGCACACTGTATGCTGGCTGCTTAGATAGAACAGGGAATTACACAGCAGGTGATAGTGTACACAGACAGGGTACACAGGCAGCCAGGCCATGGGAGCAACATCTCATGACACATGTAGGAAAGAGCCTGTTTCCACAGGTCACATGCAACTCGGGAATAACTTGTAAGTATGAGTGTTGGGGTTTCTGAGGACACGCAGGAAAATCTTCTCCTCTCTCCTATTGTACTTTTCTTTTATTCTTGGTGGCAATTCTGTTTTATTAAATTTTCTATTTAAAAAATCTCCTGAAATGGTTAACTACTTTGTGGACAAATGACATAGCTTCTCATTTAATGTCAAAGATGTCTAGTTTCTGACCTCCGGGGGACATTCCTAAGCCCTCCCTGTACCTGATCCTAATTGACTGAGTATTATCAGTGCTGCAATCCACCTGCTGCAGGTCAGGTGTCATCTTCCAATAGTAGACACTTCTATGCACAGGTGACTGAGGTTTGTAATGACAGTACCTCAATTTCTCTCCGAGTCACAGGGTCTAAGTCAATGCCAGTCATTTCAGCCCCTGAGTGTCCTTGAACCTTCTGTATCTTAACGTTTTGTTTCTTAATGTGTCATGGGATCCAGCTCTGTGTCTGAAATGTCAGACATGTTCCCACTGTACATGAGACTCCGAGGAGAATGTGGATTTTTTTTTTCCTTAATTAATTTACTATTCAAGGTGGATAATTTTCTGGAGTATCCTACAGGGTGGAAAGATGGAATAGGCTGGAGAAAAAAACACCAACATCTCCTGAGTAAGTGCTGCAGAGTACATTCTAAAAGCAGAGGGTCAGAAAACACAGGGATTTAAGCGGTGTTGCCTAGGCGAATTTCAGTAGTTCAAATAATATTTTTCTTGGCCATGTCTACTTTCCTATTATCTTAAACTAGTACAAGCAAAAAAAAAAAAAAGAAAAAGATAATGAATTCATACTAAATTTTTCCTGAAAGCAGGGGAGTATGAGACTTTCCTCGAAAAGTAAACTCCCCAGTGTGTACTGTGAGGTGAGAGTAACATGTGGCGCCTGGACAGCGGCCACAGGCCTCTCCTCCCAATCAGCAGAACTTTTAGGGTCTCCTTCTACTGGCCACATCTGCTCCGCCCCAGGTCTTTCACACAGGACCTCTCCCTCTCCGAGCATAGGTTTTCAGATTTTTAGTCTCCTTTTCCCTTTCAGGAACTCTTCCTGGGTGCTAATGTCTGCCTTATGAACAGTGTCATTAAAACAGACAGAAGAGGACTCTCACATGTCAAGCCAACTCCACGACGCAGAAGAGAATCTCTGGAGCTGAGCCCTGCTTTAGGACAGATAAACCTGGTAGTGTCGGGGTGAGGATGAGACAAGGCAGCTTGGGGCAAGATGTACAGAACTACTTGCTTCCAGTAAGGACATAAAACTAGATGGGGAAGGAACATCACCATCATCCAGCCTCACTTCATTTGCCTTCTAGACATGCAAGATTCACCCTGGAGAACATGATGATTCTGCTTGCCTCAGACACAAGACAAACTGAATCCACTGGCATCTGAGACTAGGGAAGAACTTCTGGTTCAGAGGACAATGAATTCTCTACATTGCTTTGTTCTGGTTGTGATTTCAGCCAGGGCTCAACCAGGAAAATTATAAGGACTCTGTTATGTTATCCAGTATGTAACAGTATGTAAGTAGTTTCTTATTAAAACAGTACTTAGATGAATGTTTTATAAAGAATTGAGTATTTCTTTTACTGCAAAGAAGACTTAACACCCATATCAACCACATAAATGGCATTTGGGCTGATTACAGACCATTGAAAATTTAAAACTTCAGAATGATGGAACAATCTAGTGTCTCCACTTTTTCATGATCAGACTGAGGTTAACTCAAGAAGTACTGGATGTAAACATCTTAACGAATGCACTTTCATTTGAACTGCAATAGCTCGGAATGACCTGACAGAGGGTGCTGAGAATTCTGGGAACTCTTGGTTTCTTGTTTGTTTATTTGTTTTTGTTTTTGTTTTGTTTTGTTTGTAAGAAGGTCTGAGCCCACAGTTGCTGGTCACTCTGGTGTCATCTAGGGAAATGTATTCATCCAAAGGCCAGCACAATCTATATCAAGGAAACTAAGGTTGCGGGCGAGCTCTACAGAGCCTGCCAAATAAATGTAATCAACCAAGAACATACCTCAAAGAGAAAAACCTCATCGATTCCCTGTTAGCCAAGTGTCAGAGTTGGGTCTTGTTAACTCAACACTCAGACATATCTTAAAAAAGGAAACCCTAATTTTCTTAATTGCCAATTAATGTACAAGTTCCAAACCTGTCCTCATAAGACAAGTAGCTGAATTTGAAAACGGGATCAAAGCAGTAAACAATGCTTCTTCATAGTCTTGGCTTCAGCTCCTGCCTCTAAGTTGCTGCCTTGGTTTCCACCAACGATGGACTTTAACCTATAAGCCAAGTACTCACTCTCCTGAGTTGCTTCCATCATGGTGTGTTATCACAGCAGCAGAGAAACAAAGTAGGACATCAGAATAAAAATATACATGGCCCCAAATATCACAACACCTCTGGGATGGCTTGTGTCTTTTTAACTCTGATGACATGCAGTGAAATACAGTTCTTCCCATTAAAGCAAGGCCAGTTACTAACCATCTACTATGTTCCCACAGATGGAGCCTGGGACAAGGAAGAAGGATCAGGAAACATTGTTCTTGAGGCCAAAAATCTCATATGCAGTTAACTGGTGGACTGATCCTACTGTCAGGGGTTTGGCTGGTTGACATTGTTCTATTTATTATTGTCATTTTATTCTGCAATCCTGACAAGTTTTAGGATCTGATATAAAATTAGATCAAGCTGATGAAGCTTAAAAGAAGAATTGCCAAAAAGCTCATTGAGTCACGTGATTTAATCATCAAATACCCCGATCTCAATAGTGCAATTGCTATCAATAAATCCTAATTAGATAATTCTGTATATTTAAAAAAGCAACTCCCGTATTTTAAATGTTATTTGCAGAGAGATAAAACCCAGAGCTACACCAGAGTTGGACACAGGGGTGGGAGCTCTGGAATGGAACAGTGGCGTCTACCCTGGGGAGAGAATTCAAGAGCTACGGTCTCTGCCCTCACACTTGCTTGACACTCTAGGAGTGTAATTTCACACTTCTAACCATGAAAACAAAGTTCTTTTTCCACTTAGGTTAAAAATAAAAACCAACGTGTGATACAAATGGTTTTCTGTTTTGTGTGTGATTTTTATAATTCATTATTTTAAAACAAGTCCATTGAGATATGAATACACACACAGATGCACACACACACACACACACACACACACAAGGTATATGGTTATAGGAGTGATGGAATGGCAGAGTCTCAGTTACTAAGATGGAAATCTTGAAGTCTATAACTCTTTCCACTTATTGACTCTGTGGTTTCAGTATTAATTCCATAAGCATAAACAGCCCAATGGGAATTTGCAGTTTATATGGCATTTAAAAAGTATATTTTTCATTTCATGAATGTTTGTCAATACACATCATTTTTCTCTATTGCCTGATAGAGAAACCAATGCTAACATACATTCAGCATGGTAGCCATGTATGTTACACACAGAAGCAAGACTAGACTTCTTGTTACATCATGGTTGGGTCTCCATCACTGAAACATCCCACCTCTCAGCTGTACTAATACTTAACATTGTATGAAAGATTAAAACCATTCTTGGGGCTGCTGTGTGTGGTAGCACATGCTTTGGACTCCAGTACCCAAGAGGCAGAACTGTCAGATTTCTGTTCATTTAGGATGCTAGGCTCATCTACACAAGTTTAAGGCCAGCCAGGGCTACTCAGTTAGACCTTGCCTTAAAAATATACAAGATATTGGCTATTTTCAAACACGATTTTTTCCAGGAAATATAAACTTTTAAAAATAGCATTTTATTAGTTCTTTGAGAATTTACTTTGTACATGTGTTTTGATAACCCGCATCCATCTACTCCACCTTCGAGATCTATGCCTGCTTTCCTACCCACCCAACGATGTACTCTTTTTCTTCTTTTAAAACTCACCATGTCCAGTTTTTACTGTACACATAGTCTTTGGGGGTGATATCTCTCCTTGAGAATTGCCCACATATCATTACTGTAGTCTCAGTATTAAATGAATCTGTCTCTCCCTTTATACCTACTGTTCTGAGTGACTGATTAGTGAAGCAAGTTTAATAACTTACAAATTTGAAAAAATTCTAGAAATTATACAAATTCACACATACAATTTTCACTTGCATATGTTGTGACTACAGCCTAACTCAGTGTCCATCTTCCTAGAATATAATTATATTCTGTGAAATTTTTTCATGAACTTTTATTTTGTCATGTAAGAATTAACATATTTATTAATGGATTCTAATTGGAATCAATTTGGAATAAAAACATTTTATCTAAATGATGAGATAAAATCTGTTCTAGAACTTTAAGTCCCAAAGTAGAATAAAATTGTACAGGGCTTGCTACCAATTCTATAGCATCAGTATATGAATAAGTCCACTTCCTCCTTCAGTGTCCCTATGAGGCGAGGATTACACTTATCCCCAAGTTAACTCAGGATTCTGGAAGTTAAGTAATTCACCCAACAGACAGAATGTGAATGTAGACAGACTGCATCTAGAACTATTATAATTTGACATTAAGGGATTAATTCAGTAAGTTTCTCTTTATTTCCTTCCTTCTGCTCCTACAAACCCCATATCTGTTTCACTGATACTCAGAGGCAGGTCTGTTTTGTTCCAGTCATCATGACAAAAGACAGGGGCCCAAATGGTTATAGTTCCTCCTAACCCATCACATGAGATTCATATGAGCTGAGCTTATTAAAAATGCTTATTTCTAAGCAGAAGTTCTGTAGATGCCATGGGAGGCAGCAATGACTTCTCGACTGTCCTCAGTGATTTGTAGGTCTCTAATTCCATTTTATTATTATTATTATCATCAGGTAACTCAAGTTACTGAAGTACCACTACACTGGAAGATAGTAGGTGACACAGGAAGTTCTTGTTTGATTCCATGCCACATGACCCCACTATTACATCACACTGTTTTTGTGCCTCTGCTCCTTAGTTAGTAAAACAAATGTACAGAAATGCTTGACATGCTGTGTCAAGATGTCTTGAAATGTCTTCAAATGTCTTGAAATGCTGTGACAGAAGAGACATGTAAGGTTCTCAGCATCACCAATGGCAGATGTTCACAGATGTTGGACAGATACTGCTTAGTCTGATGTGAACCAGAGTCAAGTGTGATCAGCATTTTCTGGTCCTGAACACACTCTGTAAAGCCTTCAGTGGGAAGATTACTTACTGAGGAGATTAATAAGCAGGGCACATTTCCATAAGTCAATGCTATTGGCTTTTCAGACATAAAACTCATTACTGAATCTAGGCAAACATAACTGGTTTCTTCAGAGCAGGTTCTCCTTAGAATATTGTTTAGCTTGTCAACAAGAGAAGGATCAACACTTGATGGTTACATAAGTAGGGGCATTGTAACTAATCTGTATTGAGGCACACACCATCACCCGTGTTCAACTCTTTGCACTAAGATGTTCCCTGGGAAGCAGAGAATGAAATCAGGATGAGCTTCCCTTCAGTCTATAAAGGACTGTGATTGCAAGACAGAGAGGGGACTAGAGCAGTGAATCTGTCGAAGTGAAAAAGTATTGTATCTGAAAGAAAAGGAAAGAACAGGAAAGTTGAGAAGACGGGTCAGTTGGCAAAGTGCTTAAGATCCCACCCCACCCCTCCAAAACAAAAAATGATGCATGGTGGTGCACATCTGTAATTCCAGCATGAGAAATTTAGAAACAAGAAGATCCTTGGAAGTCACTGACTGAACCATTGATCTCTGTGTTCACTGATAATGCTGTGTCCACAAATTAGGTGGTAGGCCATTGAGGAAGACACCCTAATTTGATCTCCTTCCTACACATACACACATGGACAGGAATCTCCTGACATACACACACAAGTGTTCACACGCATGCACACGTACAAATAAATACAACATGAAAGAAAAGGACAGTACTGGGCTGGGGAGATGGGAATAGGAAGGGGAAAAGCATTGTCTCCAGTGTCTTTCCTGCTTCATCAAATCGATATCTTGTGGGATGCTAATGCTACTGTGCTACACTCCAGGTAGGATTCTGAAACACATGCTAGCATCAGCATAGCACCCGACAGAAAGCAAAACAGTCAACGAAAGGAAGCAAAATACTGTTTGTTTATACCTGTGTACAGACGGCTGTCACAGCAATGACGGGAGTTCACGTGGTCAGGAAAGGTACAAGGAACAGCAAAGCAGGTGTCTAATTCTCACACAGCCCCTGCTTCTATTTAGGGAACAGCTTTTATCTCTGATGATATAGCTGTCTGCAGGATACATAAATTCCCGAAGAGGATCTTTATTTTTAATTGGCCTTTTTAGATGTTATCAGAACACTAATATTTCGTGTGTTTTTTCTTCTGTCATGGTTGTGGTGTGTGAAGTCCCACCAGCCAATTGAACTAAGTTTCTTTTCTGAGAGGTTTCACACTACGAAGATATCACCATCTGACTCAATAAGACCAAAATGACCCTAGAAATTCAGAAGGAGGAAAAGAGATACGATGCAAAAATTTTGCATCCTAGTAAAATTCTTTGAAAATCAGTGCTTAGAAATGTGTGTTTCAAATTTCAACGAGCCCATTGGAAATTTATTACTAATGAAAAAGGCTATTAGTCACGTGAACCATAGAATGATTCATAAATTAAAATATTTACCTAAAGCTTGGGATCAAAAGGGAAATGACTGTTATCCAACAGATTAATTTCTGAAAGCAGCAAGTACTAATATTGCTGCAATTTTTTGAGTGTGATCTCTAAAATAAAACTAGAAGAGAGTTGTTTGAAGAAAATGTTATGAGTGTCCAGAAAGTATTTCACATATTGATAACATATGATCACTTTTAGCGTTAGATAAGGACTATTTTAAAATGAGTTATCAAGAGAAAAATGGTAAACCAACAACCTGCAGGCCAAACCCTCTTCCCACTGGATTTTTTTCACAGCAGATTGCTTATTCCAGGATAGAAACATGGGTAAAAATTAAGCTCAATTAAAGGACTAAGGAAGTTCCTATACATATTTTTATGCTATTTCTTTAATTTTGGTTATTGTATTATATTTTATATTTGTATTATTTTTTACTATATCATTTTACATGTAACATATATACATGTAATATATATACATGTATATATACATATTACATGTAATATGTAATATATATATATATATATATATGTATACATATAATTTACTGTCAGCTGTACGGTGCCTGCAGTGTGGAGTAAGAACTAAGATGCTCCAATGAATACCTGTCATGGAAAGGCCGTGCCATGCAGAGCTCAAAGCACAGACACCCAGACGAGAGGGAAACGGAGCATCCATGTTATTGTCACCGTTACTCCCCTTTGAATGGAGAGCTAAGGAACACTTTACCTCTCAGCAGCACCTTCAGCTCCTGGCACTCCCCACCCCTATTGCACATCTCAGCCTGCATGCCTCACCAGAATTGAAACATACCTTCTTAGCACCAGTTTTTCTCCTAAACTATCTCTTCCTATCTTTCCTAGCCTCTGCTCTGAAATCATTTGCCCAGTTCTACTAGTCATACAACCCTGTCTGGGATTGTCTTTCATCAGCAGTAAAACTGATACAATGAACTACATCTCCTCTACACCTGTGAAGCCTGCCCTAGACCCTTCTTTACAAACACAAAGATAGACTTTCAGACTTAGTGACTTATAAATTGGCTTCTTGGTCTTCTATCTCTCCTGATCCCGGTAGTCTATATTCTTCTGACAGATTGATCCTCCTGGTTTATAACTTAGATGATAAAACCTGATCCAAAGCACTTCTATGGGGCTTTATTGTCAACTGTAAGAATCAATATTTATTTATTTGGATGTGTGGGACTCAAACCCAGGGTCTTATCCAAGTTAAGCGTCTGCCTCACCCTGAGTTACCTCCAGGGATTTTCCATTTCTCTATTTTCCATGCTGTGACTTAATATCTTTTGAAACTATTCTTTGCACTTTGCTTTCTAGTATGCAGCCATGCTCAAAATATGTCTTTCTTATATTTCTTATACTCACCTTGAGCCTCCCAATTTCAAGTTGCAATGTTTATCACATTCTTATGAGAACTTGTGTGTTTTCCCAACACACCAAACTAAGCAACTTGTGAATTTTCTATACCAGTCTTTATTTATTCTCTAAGACCTACAGTAAGACAGAATTCTTATTGCTTGGTTCTGACTCTTCTCATTCTATCTAATATGAAGAATGGCTCCTATTAGTTTCCATGAAGTTACCAGATATAGCACAGTATCTTCTTATAGTGCGTTCCATTAAATTTTGCTTTATAAAATTAAATATTGTCACCAACAAATAAATTCTTCCTCATAATTAAATCTTTCTGGTATTATTATTCAGGGTTCTGTTTCTGTCTGTCCTATTAAAAATAAAACATTAGAGGGTATATATATATATATATATACATTTATATATATATGACATCTTTAATATCTCTGAATATCGGAGTCAAACGCTCACCCCTCTAGACTTAAGAGCCACTAGAGTTTCTGTTCAGTTTTAAATACAACATAGAAGGCTTCAAGAAAAACTAAATGTCCTTTTATGAACCCCTAAGACATATTTCTATAGAAAAATTTCCTCATTGCAAACTGCAAAGTCTTAGAACAGCACTCTAGCAACAGAAGCTTCTTGCTGCCACACAGATAATCTCTGGATTTCAACAAAAGTCGCATCACCTAGATCATGTTTGTTTAAATCCAAGACTGACAAAAACACCATAAAGAGAAGTACTCAATTTCTCAGGGGGAAAAATCATATTTAGAAGTCAATTTCAGAGTAAAAAGCCTTCATTTATTTGCTTGACAATTTGAATTTTAGAGCCCAAATGTCTCCTTCCAAACCCCAGTAATCAAGTCTGCTGATAAATTTGTTTATCATCCTAACTGTGAGGGGGCTTGAAACTCTGAACTCAATGTACTCTTGGTACAGGGAGTTAAGGGAAGAGCTGACTAGGTGAACTTAGGAAATGTTTCATTTCCTGTGCCCAGTCTGCTAAGGAAACATTAACTGGCAGAACCAGGTGCATCAAAGCTATCCACGTCCACAGGAAAATCTATCTGTCCCACCCAGGCCCTCTCATGGGTCAACCTTCCTTTTCTAAGGTCAACCTCTCTCTGTCTCTGTCTCTGTCTCTGTCTCTGTCTCTGTCTCTCTCTCTCCCTCTCTCTGTCTCTCTCTCTCGCTCTCCTCTCAGTCCCACTCATCCCCCTTCCCTCCATCTCCCTCCCTCTCTCCCTCCTCACTAGTTCTCCTACCTCTTCCTCCCCCTCCTTCCTTCCTCCCTCTTTTTCCCACTCCAGATACAGGTTTCAAGTTATCAAGTAGGTTTGTTGGCAGATGTGAAGGAAACACTGTCTAAATATTTTCCCTGCCCAAGTGAGGAATTATCCAGCAGGGGCCAATAACCCAGGAGAAAGCTGCCACTGTTGAAGCAAGGGTGGACACTTGACCGGTGAGCTAGAGGAGGCTTGTATTTTCTCCAAACAACATGGTAGGAAAAATCCGTGGGCCTTTCTGTGTAGTCCTCCGTGGTAGCTTCTTTCTTATAGTCCCAATAGGGAGGCCCAGTCTACTGGCCTTTCTCCTCTTTGTTTGAAAGATGTGCACTTTGCAGCCCATTCAGCATTTGAAAAGTTCTGGCAGCCTGCTGTGTTCTCTGAGGTGTGCAGACCCGAAATGGGGAAGAACCTCAGCCCAGGCTTTCAGAATGTATGTTAGTCAGGCACACAATTTTGAGCAGTGTGTTATAGAGTCAACATTCTTAGTTGTGCGAATATGTATTGAAGAGTTACTTAGAAGCAGGTCATGGATCTCAGGGTCACTTTTGTAAAAACCCAAATTCCCAGTCCCTATTATAACTTTTTGATCAGATGTATGATAAGCAACTGTCTGAGGCTTCAGATTTATCCTAAGTTTATAAAAGTATTTTTTTAAATT
The DNA here is from genome assembly GCF_963924665.1 of Micromys minutus. Lineage (NCBI taxonomy): Eukaryota > Metazoa > Chordata > Mammalia > Rodentia > Muridae > Micromys > Micromys minutus. The sequence goes on along the minus strand of NC_137973.1, from coordinate 68,642,623 downwards.
ACTGACAAAATGTTAACTCAGGTCAGACCATTGATTTTATTTTTTTCTTCTTTTGATTGTTTTTATAAACTAAAATCTTGTAGGTAGTAAACTTTAGAAAAGGGCTCAAGCAAATAAAATTAGAAGGGAATTATCAGGAGTACTCTCCCATCCTTCCTCCACTCATATAGCCTCCCACAGTGCATGTCCCCTGCTCACCCCCAGAGACAGAGCCAATCTCCCTCAAGTGCTCCTTCTTTGGGCAGCTTGTGGTTTTGCTTTTATACTTATTAAATCTGTCGAATACTAGAATCACTCAACTCTTTCTCTAATAGTACATGTACTACTGTGGGCAAGGAAAAGACCTAATTCATTTTTATGTTCTCTGCATTGCTCATCACAGGACCCTAATAAACGACCAAATTTAACGGTTTATTTTGTATTACTTAAGAATAGGTAGAATTAAGAATGAACATCCTTGCAACTGCCCATTAACTCAGGGTAACATGCATCTGAGTTTCTTTACTTGCATCAGTGGTGGGTTTGGCTTGTTCTGAAAGTTACACAGAATGTTATGTGATTATGTTTATGTGAGGATATATTTCTATAATAAACCTGGATACATTTTAATGTCCACTTCCTGAGTCCCCTAAGATGCTAGTACACGCCTAATGGTGAATCACCATTCACTTCTGCAGGTAGCTTTATCTACCAGAGCTTAAAAAGGGCTGAGACTCTTGCTGGAGACTTTGACAACACTGTTTACAGTGATGGACTTTCACTCTTATTGAATCCACTTATTATTCTGGGTCGATGGCTGTAAAGCACATTATTTTGTTTGTCTGTTTTTGTTTTGACCTAGCATATTTTTAGCCAAAATTCTATTTTTTAGTCCCTAAATAGTTATCACATCTCCTGAGATGTTTTACGAAATCATTACACTTTGAGGCCTTCACACCAGCAAGCATTTCCCTTAAGTAAAAACAAGCTTTCTACTTGGGCACTGCCTCCTCTGCCTTTTCCAAACTTAACTCCGTGTACCCCATTCAGTCCATCTACCAACAAGCCATCAGAACTGCGGGAGAAGACTGCTGAAGATCAACAGAGCTTAGAAGCTTTCTCCCTTCGATTTCCCATCCACACCATCGGAAAGATAAGACTGTACCTGCGATGTCCTCAGCTTGGCAGAGACTGTTGGACAAAAGGAAACAAAGAGCAGTCACTTGAAGCAGCCGCATGGTGCCCACGAATGTCCTCGGTGGCTTTGCTCTCCAGGGTAAGGCAGGGAATGATTCCTCCCAGCCTGACCAGGCTGTATTAGCAAATGGAAAAGGTGTGCTGAGTGTGAGCAGACGCTGCCCATTCCTACTTATTTTGGGGATTCTGATAAAGAACTAGAGGAAATACACACACTCCCTTTGGGAGGTCAGCAGAGAGGAGATTTATTGTTTCAGCCCCTTACAGGAACTCTTTTTTTTTTCCTCTCTCTTCCTTTGGCAGCCACTTGTGTTTTTGTTACTGCGTTATTTTGCTCTTCTTCAACAAAAAGGTCAGGATGGGATTTGAACAGGAAGAGACCCTTCTTGAGAAAGGGCCAGTAATCTTTCTAACTTTTGTTTTGAAAGTGTGTTTTAGAGAAGCTGTAAGGAGACCTCACCAAGCAGCTCCCCAGTTCGGTTCAAAAGGCTGTAACTTCCCAAGGGCTGTATTTAAGCACAAAATCCACCAGGAACTGTGTTTTTCCCCTCTTCTCAACTCATAAGCCAAGCCAGTGAAGACCACCTTCTAGAGACAAAGGCAAGTATTCATTGGATTGTGATCTGCTCTTAAGGAAGTAAGCTGGCCTCTTATTACTGTCCAGAGAGGTTTTGAAAATATTTCTAACAGAAGTAAACACAGATCTGAGACTAGTCCCTGCTCATTTCTTGTTCTGAGGCCACCTTTCCTCTTCTGTTGCAGACTGAACTCACGTCAGACATGTGAATCATGGCCAACCTATATCCCCAGCCGGTATTCTTGGTTTTTATTAGTAGGATTTTATGAAGAATAAGGAAAAAATTACATTGTTTGTATAAAGAATTCTCCTGGGATGGCCTGGGTAGAATCAGCTATCACAGGGCATTGGTGATGTTGCGGACTGTGTGTTCTGTAGAACCAAACAGCAACCAGTATTGTGTGTTCTGTAGGACCAGTTACCCACCAGCAGTATCTTTGCTCTCCATGTTGACTGATGTATACGTGATGGTTGCTCAGCCAGGCCCCTGGACACAGCACTTGTGTGAAGAGTAGAGTCAGAAGATTCCTGAATTCTCAAAGCACAGGTTGCAAATCTCAGCCAGTCTCTCTTTAACACACCTTTAGGTACAGGCTTACTAGAGGAGGATGCTGATGGATTCTTACAGGCTAAACTTCAAAATTTTACCTTAACCCATTTCTTTTTTTTAAAGTCATTCTTTTTTTTTTAAATATTTTTTGAATTGTTTATTTATTTAGTGTATAGAAGTCCATTGTAGCTGTCTTCAGACACACCGAAAGAGGGCATCTGATCTCATTACAGACAGTTGGGAGACACCATGTGGTTGCTGGGAATTGAACTCACGAACTCTGGGAGAACAGTCAGTGTTCTTAACTGCTGAGCCATCTCTCCAGACCCCTTAAACCATTTCTAAGAAGACCATCCATTTCTGTGCTACACCATTCAGGGAAGTACTTTACAGAAGTGTGGCTGGAACAGATTATTGGCTCAGACCACTCACAAACATGACTGATTTCAACCTGATCACTGTCCAGTAAAGCTCATTTTTAAATTTTAATTTTGAAAGTAATTAAGATTATTTTAGCCTCTTAACTGATTTTTTCACAAAACAGAATGCTTTTGAGTATCCCTTTTATTAGGCACAGCCCAGAGGCTACAAGAATGGCAGTACATGTGATTAGATGACCCATTCATTTTCCAGAAACAGTCTGGGATGTGGTCCTGTGAGAACAGGGTGAGACATGCTGCCTCACTTCCTGCTTGCTCTTGTTGTTCTCCTGGGGGAAGGGAGCAGGTGGAGTTTGGGGCCTTAGTGCCTGAGACTCTCAGCATGACTGCCATGCATTTTCATTGAGGGCACCAGACATCCATTCCAGGAAGAGTTACTTCTGGTCAAGCTGTTTTTACATATTTTGTTACTTGATTTTGATTGTGTGTGTGTGTGTGTGTGTGTGTATGCCTGTGTGTGTATCTGAGCTACATGGTGCATGTATGAACCAATGGGTGTGGTGTGCTCACTCATACAGATGTGAGGAAAACCTGGAGAAACCAGAGGTTGATGTCTTCTTTTTTTTTTTTTGTTGTTTGTTTATTTTTGTTGTTGTTGCTTTGCTTTTGAGACAATGTCTGTCCCTGAACATGGGCTCATTGTTTCAGCCAGACTGTCAAGTAGCTGAGCCTCTGGATTTGTCTATCTTCATGTCCAAGCACTAGGGTGCACACACACTAGCACAGCTGTCTCAAAACTCAGATCCTCATGTTTTTGTAATAAACACTTTATCCACCAGCTCTATATGCCAGCTCTTTAGAAGGCAGAGGACCACATGCTTAAAAAGAAAGGAACCAACAAACACAAAAATGCCTGAGGCCACAAAAACAAAACAAAACAAAAAACCCAACCAACCAACCCAAACAACAACAACAACAATCAAACAAATGTAGTAAAGTTGGCCAGCTTTACTTTAGTAGGTGAGACACTAAAGCTTAATTAAAACAGTAAAGATCCAGAAGAGACAGATCACTGAGGCACAACCTTCCTGGGTTTGGGGTGCCTTGACACTATGCATTAAAACACTTAAAAAACATAAAGTATTGTTTGAATCTTATTTATTTATTTTCTTTTTCAAAAGCAACCAAGACAACTTGTTGGGTGGAGATGTTGCCGGCCAATTATAATGACCTATGTTTCATCTTTGGGACAGACATTATGAAAGAGAGAATTACCTTTAAAAGTTATCCAATGACTTCCACACATGTGCACACGCACATAAACAAATGATAGTATGAGAGATTTTAAATGTGGTTCTGCAACTAACACATACTATTTTTGTCTTTAAACCACAAGAGACTATCCCTTGCCCTTCAATTTTTGTTTGAGTAAATACTTTTAAAGTTTAATACTTAGGATATACATTTACACAGGCATTACCAAATATTTGATGTCCTTAAGAGCTTGAAGGTTTAATCATTTCGTAGTATGTGTTTTAAGAACAGTTCAATAAAGGAAAAATGGGTGCCAAGAACAAAATTATTCTATTGTGAAAGAAGAAATTGTCTTTGTATTTGTTTTTCTCACAAATCACTCTTGATTTAAAAGGAGTGTAAAAGAAAAGGATGCTGTTGTAAATGAGGTCACAAAAGAACCATCTGAGAGTTCATCTGAAGCCCTTCAAGGGCTGCCTGTGACATCACTGACTCTGAAGATATTGGATGCCGAGACTGTAACCATGGTGACTTCTCTCAACTTGTATGTCCCTGAGAAGATTTATTGAGATGGCACTGTGGCTAAAGCCACAGGTCAAAGCCTTCTTCATACCTTCTCCTTCCTTTCTGCCATCTCTTCACGATGAATGAAATAATCGTCTAAAGTAATGGGAAAGCAAAGTGGTGGTCTCATAAACTGGCAGATTTCAAATCCTTGTTCCCTCCTTAAGTGCTGTCCTCACTGGCTGAAAAATATTTGTCCTTTAAGTGCCTAGATCCCTGTGGGAAACATTATGCGTCTCCCTAATGTTGTACAGCGAACTGAGTGAGATCACAGTGCCTATGGAAATAAGTAAAACAAGAGAACAGACCTGACCTTGGCTTCTAGAGTCCTTAGGCTAAAGTAAGTTGTTTGAGTCCAGCAGTGTCTTCAGGCCCTTAGGATTCTACAGGAGATATTACTTCAGAGAGATAAAGCTGCTTTGAAGGAAATCCATGTTGAGCATCACAAAAATCTCAGAGGATAGACAGCCTGGACGGTTATTTTCAGAACTTTGCTCTGTGCCCTCTGCTTTACTCTGTTATGTGTGTCAGGTCTTCTCAGGGGAGATGGGGCCTAGCGCTTCTTACTGGTGATAAGAATCGGCTAGTTTTTATAGCCACTGGGAAGAGAACTGCAACTCAAAGGACATTTAGAATTCACGATAGGAAAGATACCAAATCTGCCTCCTACAGAGCAAATATGACCATCCATGGTAAAGAAGTTACTGATTGGACCAAACCTGTGTCACCAGCCAGATCACCTACCTCATGTATGTTCTGTGAGTTGGGTTGAGGCAGCCTAGCTAGTGCCAGTTTGTTATTATTCAAGTGAGAAGTGGGGATTGTGGTGAGCTGTCCGGGGCTTCCAAAGCCCCTCTGTCACCTTCTTTAACCACCCATCTCTGTTTACTCAACACATAACAATAAGATGGTATTTTCACCTCATACCGATTCCCTACATTTACAGGAATCTATCTGTGGAGAGAGGAAGGAATATGGGGTGTTATAAAGGCAATAGTTTCAGGAAGAGATCTATATTTATTTCTGTGAAAATATACAAATCCTCTAATACAAGCACAGAGCCATCTGTCAACAGATGGAATAATGGGAGCATCATTCTTGCCTGTGTTTAGGACCCTGAGAAGACTCTGCCACACACTGAATCTTCCCATTCAAAACTGAGCCATAACAGTATTTTCTACTGATCATGTAGATCATACTAATAGGAATACTAAAGGTGACAGTTTTTAAAGAAATAATACTTTCCCATGTATACCCTTTCAAAAATTGACTCTCTGTCATTTACCTTAGTGCTCAGAAGTGATATAACATTAATGTTTTATTTCATCCCAGCCAAAATGGCTATCACAAATGGATACATTTTATAACAACTTTATTCAACTTCCTATTTGGGTCAACTGTTACCAGCATGTCACCCTGTGTCTGATATTTCTGCCCATATATCTTATATTTGGTGTGCAAAAAAATAGCATTTTAGGAAATTATTTTTATGTTCGATGACATATTTAAAATTGTTGAATTTCTCCATGCAGAAGTCTGAGTTTTATTGCTGAAATATGACTCAGGAATTTAGAGCCCCCCTTGCACTTGCAGAGGTATTTTGCACTCAAGTGACACAACAAAAATACACAATTTTTTAAAAGATGAGACTTAGGTGAACTACTGTTGTCCACCATTCCGTTTTTCACACTCAATGTGGTCCCTCCTCCCACCTTTACTAATTTGCCTCTGGCTGTGCACACTTCCCCTTACCTGCCTCTGGATGTGCACGCACCCCCTTGCCTGCCTATGTCAGTTGCTCTCAGGTTCTGAAATATCTCTGAATTTTCTTCTCTTTAGCCATTTTGTAAGGATCAAAGGGTAAGTTCAGCTCAGCCAATTTGAAGTCATGATGAGGTAGGTGATTTGTTTTTTTCCTTTCAAGTTCCAGATCAGTTGAACTTAGTTCTACAAATATGTGTCCGTTTTTCCTTTTGCTCTTTCCCAATAAAGAAAGCAAACTGCAAGCATAGGTTTTTGGTATTCACGGAAACAGGAATTTAAAGTTGGAAGTAATGTGTCTGGTGCTGATCATTTAAATCTCTTATGGGTCAGGTATGGAAGAGTTGCTTCTGGGATGATGAGCAGAGATTCAGAATAGGGCTGTTTTCTCACAATCGTGGCTACTAAATTAGCCCATTCCTACTTGTCACTGGGTGCTATATCTTAGACTGGTGCTCTGTGACAAGATTGTGCAGATGATAAAGTTCTCCACTCTCTGCCCCATTACTGATCATAACACAACTCATTTTTATAACAGAACAAAGAACAAGTGTGAATTCTACGCCTTCCATTCCTCTTTCTTGATAGTCTGAGAAGTCACCTATTTTTATTCCTGGGGACTGGGTTCCTGAGTGACTTTGTGTTAGTGTGTCTAAACTCCACCCCACAATTCCTTGGCATCAGCCAGGTATGCCTGGCACTGTAAAAGGTGCTGCTTGCCCCTCCTCATTCCCTTGCTTCTCTTGCCCTCTTGCCCTTTTGCTCTCGTTCGCTTTTGTCCCTTCTTTCCCCATTCCCTTCCCCCACCCCATCCTCTTCATGTGCTCATGGCCAGCCTCTCCTCCTCCTCCTCCTCCTCCTCCTCCTCCTCCTCCTCCTCCTCCTCCTCCTCCTCCTCTTCCTCCTCCTCCTCCTCCTCCTCCTCCTCCTCCTCCTCCTCCTCCTCCTCCTCTTCTTCTTCTTCTTCTTCTTCCTCTTCTTCTTCTTCTTCTTCTTTCTTCTTCTCTCTCCCTTTCTCCCGCCCTCCCTCCCTCCTTCCTCCCCTCCCCTCCATGCCTCTACTATCCTCTTAACTTCCCTTCCCATACCCTGAATAAACTCTATTCTATAATATACATGTGGCTGGTGTTTCAGGGCAGGGAGAGGGATGCCCAGTATAGGCCCACCAGAATCACCCCCTTCCCTGTACTCCTCATCACTCCTCCATAGAACATTTCTCCACTCTTCAGTCTCTTTATCTTTTTCATAACAATGTGGAGTAGATGGAACTCTCCATTCTCAACAGCACTTTACATCAGCATGAGAAAGATGGAGACGGTTGTATTCTATTAAACCACTGGAAATTATTTTGGCACTAATCCCTGAGTAGTGGAGAGGTCTATCATCTTCTCTAGTTCAGTCTTAGTTTGATGAAGTTGTCACTGAACTGTGGTAGTCGGGAAACTCATCAACAGCAGACCTTTTGTGTCAGCCACCTCTCCTGGTTGTTCCACATAGTACTGGTAGCAGCATAATCTAACTTTCTGTTAATTAGGCTGTTTTCTCTGCTGGGATCCTTACCTTCAGGGTCAGTTTTCAGTTGGTCCCACGTCCTAATCTGTTTACCTGGTCCAAATTACATCCAGCAATAAAAACACTATTGGTGTTCAGTGGCCCCCAAAGTCACACATCCTTCTCTAGCCTTTAATTTAGTTTCAGTCCCATACTTGATTCTCATGTTGCCCATAGATTTAGTTTCTGCCAATTCTGCCTCAGTTTTCTACATTTTTTGAGGATTTCAGGACATTTGCTGAGCTCTTCTCTGCACAACTCATGGTGATACGCAAGTTGGAAGTGGGAATGAGGATGGTAACTAAGCCCCAATTTTTGTTTATTTGTTTTTCTCTTTTACGGTAGTGCTATGCTAATGAAATACCTGGGATGGTGCTGCAGTCGGCTGAGTTCTCCAGTGTGTTAAGGAGTGATGGGTAGGTAGCAATAGCAGGGACAGAGGGAAAAAGAGCAGGGATAGGCTGGGAAGGGTGGCAGGGGCAGCAAAGCAACATGCAGCAGGGACTGGCTAGCCTTTTCTTACAGCATCACCTCCTGAGATGTCTCAAGAACCATGACAGTTTCTACTTCATGCTTTCAAAGACCTAAGGAGACCCACTGGGACCATCCATAGAATTACATAGCACTTTCCAATACCTCTGAGCTGTAAACCAAACCTCCAACTACAAGGCAGTGGAAAATGATTGAATAGAAAGAGATTTCCCCATAGACTCATATTCTTGAATGTTCATGGAATGCCCTTATAAGGTATGGCCTCGTTGGAGCAGGTGTAGCTATTTTGGAGAAAGTGTGTCACTTGGGGTGGGCTTTGAGATTTCAAATGCTCAAGCCAGGCCCAATCTCTCTCTCTCTCTCTCTCTCTCTCTCTCTCTCTCTCTCTCTCTCTCTCTCTCTCTTCTCTGTCTCTCTCTCTCTGTCTCTGTCTCTATCTCTCTCTCTCTCTTCTCTGTCTCTCTCTCTCTCTCTCTTCTCTGTCTCTCTCTCTCTCTCTCTTCTCTGTCTCTCTCTCTCTCTCTTCTCTGTCTCTGTCTCTCTCTCTCTCTCTCTCTGTCTCTCTCTCTCTCTCTCTCTCTCTCTCTCTCTCTCTCTCTCTCTCTCTCTCTCTTCTCTGTCTCTCTCTGTCTCTGCCTGATGCCTGTAGTTCTGGATGTAGAATTGTCAGCTAGTCTCCAGCACCATGTTTGTTTATTCTGATGATGACAGACAAAGTTCATAACTGTAACCAAGCCCCAGTGAAATGTTTTCCTTTAGAAGAGTTGCTATAGTCAGGGTGTCTCTTCACAGCAATAGACCACTGATTAAGACTCTAATGGGAACTTAGTGCACTTGAGCAGGCAAATACACCACACAAACACACATACACACATACACACACACACACACACACACACACACACACACACAAACAAATACAAAGGAGGGAGAAAGGAACAAGAGAGTGACTTAGCAATTACCCCAAGCAACTGACACCCATTACATTCCTGTTCAGTCATATGACACAAAAACAGAGAATGAGATGCTTTCCCCCGGTCTTGGGTTATTTGTCTACAAAATATCAGTCCTTGGTTCTGAAACTATGAGGCACATCCTATTCTTTAAAGAACTTGAATGTAAATATTCCATGATTCGTTTCTAAGTAAAAACCACACAGTGGTTGGCAAATTTTCTCAAAATTATGTAAATCTTTTCTAAATTAATATAAAAAGTCTTAATAACAGGTGTTAATAATTATGAGCATAGCAAACATAAAATCCCTTCACTTGTCAGAGTGGAAAGTTTTTAACAAAATGCAAATCATTTCCTTTTTCAACAAACTTCTCAAAATAAGTCATTTGTATTTCATCACCTACTAGGACTGTTTACAGATGCTTTCAGGTTCATTAAACATGTCTGCATATATATATATATATATACATATATATGTATACACACACACACACACACACACACACACATATATATATAAAACTGAACATGAAAATATCTTGGACCAACAACAAAGCTGGAACACTCTGTAACCCATCCTTCCAAATGTTGCCTTTGCTCAAAGGAAATGACACAGCAATGGCTATAGCAAGTGGACCAAAGCCACACCTGTGTGTGTTTCCAACCATAAAATCCATCCTTCCTGTGCTGTGAGGCCTGGGTTGTTGATAGCACAGAGGAGCCTTATGCTACGGCACTTGTCTGCTGTGCATGTTTAATCTTGTCTATGTTTTTCTTCCATCTCAGCACCAGACTCACCCCAGAGAGACCTTCAAGAACATTTATATTTAGTATTTGCTATAAAGTTTAGGAAGCACAAGGAGGGATCCAGGCATGTGTACGACAAAAAAAAGTGTCTTTTGTCAATCCCAAGGGCAACTGCAGCTTAATGATTGCTGGCGTGGGTCATTAGGAAATAGACTTTTTCAAGTGTTTGCCTGGCACTAAAAGGAAACATCTGCATTTCCTGATCCTCACTGTCAGACTCCCCAAGAAAGCCTTCAGTTTAAGATTCAGTTAAATATTATTAACTAACTCCTATCAAGAATTCTGAGTCCCAATATTCAATCTAAGTTTAAAAAGCAGTAACTGCAATATTTTTTAAAATCTACTTATGTAATATTTTTATCACATTAAACTATAAGTTCCTTTTATATAGTAAAAGGAACAGCAGATTAGTACTGGTTTGATCTTTTCCAATAGCGAGGAGGGGACTCCACAGGCAGGCATAGTTAGTTCTTTGATTTTGAGACCACATGCTTCAAATGATCTTGCCTACTTGATCACATCATATTGAAAGGTTACAGAACAGAAAAAGTATACCTGTAGATTTTATAGAAATGGTTGAAAATGGGTGTTTTTAGAAGACTTTTCTTCCTACTTGGCCAAGGTATCTTGTGATCCCTCAAATTTGAGATGTGGTGACTGAGGTATGATCCCCCTGGGATGGTACTAGCACTGACTATCTAACCACCCCATGTTTTGCTTTGTTCCTCCAAAGTTGCCATCTACGTTTACACCAAGTGGAATTCTCCTGAGAATATGCTGTGCAGAGCCCTCAAGCATGAGTCTCTGCTTTGTGGCTGTAATTACCTTCTGTTCAAACAAACCTGTTAACACGTGCTCTATACAATTAGCTTCTTTTGGCTATGACATATTTAGTTACTCAGATCTGAGGAAATTGACTTTCTTGGACTATTAAGTGAGAAGGCAGACTTCATTCGGACCTGATTAAGCCATCCTTCTGTGAGGGTCACTCGTCAGGGGTCACTGAGTGGACACACTATTTTACTGATATTGTTCATGTTGCAGTAAAAAAAAAAAAAAAAGAAAAGAAAAGAAAAAAATAAAGAAAATCCCAGAATGTCATTACTCATTGCACTACATAGACCATCCTGCCTTCCTTTCTCCATTTTTTCCAAAACAACTACTTAATTTTAATTTTAAATGTTAAATATAAAGAAAAAGTTTGTAAATTTACCTAATATTGTTTTTCTACTTTTATGTGATGATAATTTTTTTCTAGTTTATTTGGGTTCCTTAAAGTGCCAATCCGTTAATTATCTGATTTGTTAAATCTCCCATTTCTAAGTACTGAAGTGTTTCGAGGCAGGCGAGCATAGGAAATAGCTTACAAATCTCAGATTTCATTTCGTTTGGGTTATGCACCCATCCCTCTTCTAGCCACTTGGCATCCTGGGTCCTTTACCTACTCATAATGCAAGCAAACACATACCCTTGCTCAAACAAAGCACCCAGCAGCCTAGGCTCTTCTCCCCACCCCCCACTGTGCTACTTGTATGTTTGCTTCATACAATGGGAATAGTTATTTTCCTTAGCAACCCCTTGATAACCTGCTTCTATTCAAACACACACTAGAGCACATCCAGTGAACTAAGGGCAAAGGGCCATTTGACCGGAAGCAGTGTTGGGTTCATGGGCCATTCAACAAACTGTCTCCTTCAAATGAGCTCTTAGGGAAACTATTCTGATGGCAATCCTATGTCTACGGATAATTCCACATGCATATTACTACAATCAGATGCATAGAGACTGCCAATCAAAATAAAGACACATATACCCCTCAAACAACTGTTGGAGTGATGTCTCTATACATTGTAAGATGTGTCTCTGCCATTGCTGCTAAAGCACCTTCTGATTGGTTAAAATAAAAAGCTTATGGCCTATAGCAAAAGGTAGACAAGTAAGGTAAAACTTCTAAGGAAAGAGAGAGAAAAAGAGAGGGGAGAGAGAGGGGAGAGAGAGGGGAGAGAGAGAGAGAGAGAAAGAGAGAGAGAGAGAGAGACAGAGAGAGAGACAGAGACAGAGACAGAGACAGAGACAGAGACAGAGAATCATCCAGCTACACATGGAGGAAAAAGTAGGTCAGGAAGGAAGGAGAGGTAACTATCCAGTCATGTGCCAGGACTTACATTGGTATAAATGGAATAACTGTGTTACAAGCTAATGGGAAGCAATACTTAGTTATAAGGCCAGCAGCTTATAAATAATATAATTTCTGTGTTATTCCTGAACTGAGACAGGCATAGAAAGTCCCCAAACTTCTCCTCTCTTGAACCCCATAAAAGGAAACCCCAAACATTCATCAGGGGCCTTTAATACCATGATGGTTACTGTGACTCTTGACAATATATTTCGTTCATCCTATACTGTTTCTCTGTTCTGAATACAGTTTTCTTTTGATCTTTCAAACCTGTGTGCTCATTTCAGTTTTATCTGGACAATTTCTTTTTGTATTGGGCAGAGAAAAACTATAACAAAATGGAGTCATTTTATAAAAAACAACAACACTTGAAAACAATAGGATGTTTCCCACCAACTTTTAATCCCAACATCAATATAAATATCAAGGTTTAAGACACTGCTTCAGGTCATGATGCTCACAGGGATGTTGGGTGATGACTAAGTTTCATTGATTATCCACTCTAGTAAATCTAAAATGTTCCAGGAGATCTGTGAGGATCTCCAAATGCATCCATGAGTACAGTTTCAGAGAGGAGTAACTGAGAAGGAAGATCCATCCAGAATATGGGTGGCACTGGCTGCGAGGAGTTACAGTAAAATAAAAAAGGAGAGAGAGAGAGAGAGAGAGAGAGAGAGAGAGAGAGAGAGAGAGAGAGAGAGAGAGAGAGAGAGAGAATGCCCTTTATTTGTGCAACCTGCTCTGTCTTAAAGAAAGAACTCTTCTTGGCACACACTTTTGCAGCCACGATGCTCTTCCCACCTTGCAAGTGTGCAGAGTCAACTGATTATGGAGTGAACACCCTGAATTAAACCATTCCTCCTCCCCCTTCTTATTTTCTTCCTCTCCTTCTCACCCTCCTCCTTTTTTTTCTTCTCCTTGCTTTTGGGATGACTCACAATTCAAGCATTTAACTAAAATATATTGAGCTCCAATTATGATGTTAGTGTAGTTGAAGGATAGGAAACCACATGAATTTCTTGTGTTGAAGCCTTCGCTGTTCGTCTTCTCAGGTGTCCCCTGTTGATGGTGCAAAGCGGAGTAGCCTGCTTGTCTGGAAAGCATCTTCCTTTAGCACTTAAAACGTAGATTATGATTCCAGAAATAGACAAGATTGTAGGAAGAACTTTTAGACTCAGAAAGACAAAAAGGTAAACATGCTAATACATTAGAACCAGCTTTTGGCTCAAGTGAAATCAGGATAGTGACCTGCTTTACAGCCCTGGAAAGAGTTCAAGGTTGCTGAGCTTGGAAATGCTATAGCTGTCCTTGTCTCGAGTATGGCAGTGAACCACAATCCATTATAAAACCACTATGAGTATGTGTTAGAAACAAACAGGAGAAGGAGAAAAGGAAGGAGAGGAAAAAGAAAAGGAAGAGGAGGGGTGGAAGGGAATGGTGAGGAAGGAAGGGGAGGAGGAGGAGAAGAGGTTTTAAAATAAAATGAATATAAATCATATCAAAATAAGTTTTGAGAGGTTCACACAGGGAATCTTATGCATATTAATTTTGTAGAAGCACCACTATGAGTTTGTTAATTTTTCTCCTGTTACCAGGTTGTTGTTGCTGTTTCCCCTAAAGATTCCTACTTGTGAACACTAGGTTGAACCTGAAGCCTGTCAATCAACAGAGAACCAAGACCTATCACCTGAATAAAACCAATATAATTTTCCTGAGGCATTTTAGCATACATAGGTCATTGCAGATTTGCTTCAGAATAAGAAGGTCTCTCAGTATTCCAGATGCCAGCCTTGTCCCACTTACAAGAACATGAGTAACTGTGAGAGAGTTGGTGAGGAATGATGAAAAGAGGTGATACTTTACTTCCAAGTCCCCATTAACTACAGCCTCAACTGTTTTGCTATGCCAATATTTGTAGTGCAGTGCAATACATATCTGGGCAATTTTCTCATTGCTAACCTGCTGCTAGATGACTAGTTGTCTCCCAGGATGGGATTCAGCTGATACTTGCAATGATCAGAGATTTCTAAGGCTAACCATAATTAAAGCAGAAACAAAAGGCTGCAAAGGTGTCATCACTGAGATGTAAGAACTCATGGCCCACCCAACTGTGGTCTTTTCATATTTGAGATGTATTCTTAATATGGTAACTACATTTTGTAGATAGAAAACACAGCTTCCCTAAAGGAACATTGTGCACTGTCCATTTGGCTGAGTCTTGGCCTGATGAACATAATGAAAAATGAAGCACTTGTTAGGCCAAGTACAAATCTATTTTCTCCTTGACATCCCAAGAGACAAAAGGTTGTAGGAAGAAGATATGAGGCTCAGATCTCAGGGCCTCAAGAGGCTCTACCAAGTCTTCAGTCTGCCAGAGGGCAGATTATCTGTCTAATGTGGTGAACTTTCCTAGTTTGATTTTATAATAAAACAACACAGGTTGATGTATGAGACCTCTCCAGGGACAAAGCTGAAGGCAGAGACAGAATTACCACACAGCTAATTTAGCTTTTATAGTCTTTTATTTACAGATGCTCCTTCTAACTTCTTCTGGGTGGAACTCTGAGGTTCATTTGGTCATGTTTCTGCTATAGGATTTGTACTTTAGCTGAAGTCATGATTCCTCTTGATCCATTGTCCCACTTTATCTGAGTAATAGCACTGAACATTGGGATCATGGGGATACAGGTAGAGACAATAGGGATGCTGAGTCTGTTTAAGAGAAGGTTCAGGGTCAAGCCTAGGGATGAAGATAGAAGTGGCCATTTCTGTGTAGTGGCATTCAGTGCGACTGTCTTTTAGCTAAGCACGATTATAGTATGAATGTGTTTTACAGCTCTCAATACTGGGGTTTTTGTGAGTTGTGGAACAATGTTTGCAGTGTATTGAGTGACAGATTATTTTGGTGATAATTCTTATAATCATCAGACATATCAGGTTATAGGCATAGCATGTGGTTTTATGTTTTCTTCTGTGACAGACATTTAATAAATTCCATACACTCCATGCATCATGCAATGTAACTGTTTTTTCTTAGTAAAGTCATAATAAATAGAGTTGATCATAGTGCCTGAAAGTGTGTGTGTGTGTGTGTGTGTGTGTGTGTGTGTGTTGAAATGGTTAGATTTTACAACTGAGTATAATTTAACAAAAATTTTGGTCAATACATGCTGACTATCATCCTTTTCTTTCTTGAAAAAAATGATTTTATAAGATGTTTATCATATAAAACAGTGGCCAAATATTACAAAGCCAAAATATGGAGAAATAATTATTATTGAAGAATATTTATTGTAGAATTTTTAGTTCTTTTGACATTTATGGTATTAGTGGGATCTAAAAAATCTGCAGTTTATAGTCATTTTTCATCTATTGTAAACAAACTGTATATTTTTAAAGTACTCTAGTACTTTACACTTTTTTCTAGAAGTGACCATGAAATTTTATAAGCGTCAGAATTGTTTATGTCCTTCCTGGGGAAGATAAATGCTTTATATTAAACTATCTAATGTGTCAAATAAACCAACTAAATAATGTGACTTTGAAAATTCTCTAGAACCCCGTAGCAAGCCCAAAACTATTTCCAGTCTCCATTTTCATCTCTGTGTCTCATTTCCCTCCCTACACATAGGCTGTCTAGACTCTACATACTTAGAAAACAAAACAGACCTTCTCCATATTCAGTGTAGCAATTTATATAAAAGATCAGTCATCCACAGTCAGAGAATTCTACAATGGAAAAAACCCCAACAACACTCGCCCTCTGTTGACTCCAAACCATTTTGCAAAGTTCATTCTTCTTAAGCTTGTATCTCTGAACAGCTCCTCTGTGTTGAAGCCCCCTGTAATCTCTGCTACATCCTGTAGCATTTTCTCTTCATTATGTTGCAGAAAACAAAACAAAAAAAATCAAAACACCAAAACCACACAGAAAAAAAAGTCTAATTCTTGAAAAAACCCAGAATAGACATACAACTTAGATAAACAGATCATATAATGAATTAAGAAAAACCAAATGATTAGAGATTTTTTAAACACCAAATTAAAACAAAAAGTAGTCACTCTGTTGAACACCATCTCATGAAAAGAAACAAAGACGCTTATTTAATCCAATACGCACAGGAAAGTTCCAGTAGCTTAGTAAGTCACTTTCGGCGTCTTATTCACTCTCCCTGCCCTTGGCTCATGTCTTTGTGGTTACTGTCTCACACTCTGTCCCATACATGGGTGAGAAGCACCAGGACTGCTGTACAAATATATTCAACTTCAGTTTCTCAAACTTGATCTTGAATCTGAGCTTTTTGGATATGTCGGGAGTAAATCCAAGGAAAACAATGACTCAGCAATGCAGCAATATGCTTTGCACAGTAAATCACTCATTCAGAAAATACTTACTGAATACAAATTATGAGTCTATTCTGGATTTAGGCCCTAAGTACAAAAGGCTGAAATATATATTATTAATACACTGTATAAAAATAATATATATATATATTTCATAGTATGCATGGGTCGAAAACAAGCTCTAATTTAAAAAGATATTTAATGACATTTATTTTTAAAAGACAGAAACATAGCCATAAGGATTTAATGGTAACAATTACTATTTAATTCAGAAATGAGTGAATGAATTTGTAAAGAAATATACTGACGAATGAAAATGTAAAATAAGGGAGCTTAATTCTAATAACAGCATTCTTTGAGAAAGTTACATTAAATCTATATCCAAAGAATGAGTATTTGTTCTTTTTAAATAGAGTTTGAAAATTTTATAGACTCTTGAATTTAAAAAAATTGTTGCATTTGAGGCAAAAAATAAGACATTGTCTCATAGTTACAGAAATATGAGCAAGAGAAAGGTGGCACAATCCCAAATCTGAAATTTGAACAGGAGTAAGGGTCTTAAAAGGTCCTTTAACTCTACTCATGGACCAAAAGACCTCCTGGAAGTTTTCCAGAAAGCAATGCATGGTTGGTGTCATGAGAGAGCTAATGCTGCTTTAATTTTAATTCATAAAGTGAAGAGGCTGACTACACAGTGCAGCTAGTTCTGCAGAAGAGAGGCTGATAAAGAAAGATTGGACTGCAAATCTCAGGGATCTCTGTGAGGGGAAAAGTCATGGATTAAATCAGAAAATTGATTGAGTGCAGGGATATGGGTAAGAGAAGGGAGAAAGTGAGTCTACTAGCTAGTTTTGTGTCAACTTGACACAAGCTGGAGTTATCACAGAGAAAGGAGCCTTAGTTGAAGAAATGCCTCCATGAGATCCAGCTGTAAGGCATTTTCTCAACTAATGATCAAGATGAGAGGTCTAGTACATTGTGAGTGGTACATCCTGGGTTCTATAAGAAAGCAAGTTGAGCAAGCTAGGGGAAGCAAGTCAGTAAGTAACATCCCTCCATGGCCTCTGCATCAGCTCCTGCTTCCCGACCTGCTTGAGTTCCAGTCCTGACTTCTTCTGTTGATAAACAGCAATGTGAAAGTTTAGGCTGAATAAAACCTTTTCTCCTCAACCTGCTTCTTGGCCATGATGTTTTGTGCAGAAATAGAAACCCTGGCTAAAACATGGGGCTGACACCAATGCAATGGACTTCAGGCAATTCTCATAAAAATGAACATCTACAGTATTACAATATATATATATATATATATATATATATATATATATATTTATATATATATGTATGTATATATATAACAGCTTTGTAAGACCCATCAATCTGTAAAAAGGTATCGGAGGCTGTGATTCCCTCCAGGCTCACTGTGGAGATTGAATCTCAATCCCTGTGAGGATCCATGAGCCGAAAAGGAAGGAAGAAGGAGTCACAAGGCCAGGAGTCACAATAGCTACATGAAACAGCAGCATTCCATGTGACAGGCTAGACTGGGCCCTGTGCTCAGGTTTCTTCATGTGGTCCTCATGGCAATCACTTGTTCACAGCTGTCAGAAACCCAGGCTCAGAGAGAACAAACAATGTACAGCTGTTGAAGGTGCATTCGGTGGCAGAAACGGATTGAATACCTGGAACACTGTCGTGGAGTTCAGCTTTTAATTGCCATGATGTATTCACAGGGAATCTTGAGGTGGCATCAGCATGGCTTATGTTCAAGTCTTCTGGTTCATCCAACTCCTCAGGAGAGAAACTCCAAGAGCCCTGTGCTGTACGTGTCCCTTGGTTTCTTAGTATATTATATATCAGTATGCTCAATACTGCCATATTTTGAAAGACCTAAATGTTCAGAGTCCTCAGGCTCACACTTTAATGGGCAAGGTCATAGTGGGGAACAAGAATTTAATCACATAGCATGCATCATAAATATGCAGAACATGTTCTCTTCTCAATCCATTCTGTGGTGTGCTTTGAGAAAGTACTTGTAAATTCAGTCCAGTGAAATCTGTATACAGACAGGACTTCCTGGAAGAAATTACAGCTCTTTTGGAAGAGTCAAATAATCAAAAGAAGGGACCATAACTTCAGCAGGCTCTTAAAGGGCTTTTGTGAAGAGGAGACACAAAGAGGAACAGAGGGAGGTCACTGTGTCTGACTGTGATCCAAATGACAGAGACATGGGTATTGTGTATGTCCATTGGGTGACGTGAAGGCTAATGGGCTCTTATACCCCAAGAGTGTTTATATACATGTGTGGTTTTAAAGAGATTGCCTATCACTTTATTGCAATGTATATGACAGATGCCAGAGCAAGTGTGGTCTTGTCAGAGGTCTTTCCCTAAGCCAGTGTCGATGTGGATATGCTTATGGAAAGGTTATCAATTCTCAGCCATGAAATAATAGGAAACATAAACTAGAGTAGAGGTAGTAAGTATAAAGAGAAAGGAATGGAGTAGGCAGCTCTAATTGCTGATTTTGTGAGCGCTCCAAGGATTGAATTCAGATCATAGGGTGAGCAAACTGTTGGGAAGTTTCTAATTCCCTCAGTTTAAAGGAATATGGTTTCATTCATGGTGCTAACAATGAAAATACATACTTTTCAGGAGGTTGTTTCTGCTTGTTTTTGCAGATGTTGAGTTTTGAGGAGATGCAAGTAGGCACTAGCATCTTTCTATCCGAAAGGAAAAAAAAAAAAAAAAAAAAAAAAAAAAAAAAAAAAAAACAAGCACAATGGGAGGCAATGAGTTTTACATTTCTTGTGTACATTGCCATTTAATTTACAGCAATGCGTTGAACTATACTCAGAGAAGGAGCCTGAGGCCATGTTGACATTTAATTGCTTAGTGAAGGACGAGGATCTCAGAGAGACTTAATGAACTTCCAGAGAGTTGAGATGGAGCTTCTTGACAGAAAAGGAAGGGAAGGATGCTGTCCCTCACTCTCACTTGCTATAGAAAGTAAAAAGATCTTCAGAACACCCTGTGGGGTCAGTCAGCTGTCATTCTTAGGGAAACACACCTAGTGATGTAGACAATAGAAGGCACAACCACAAACACCTGATTTCCTTCTCTAGCCTCCACCACTGGGGTGTAAGTGTGTGTGTGTAAGTGTGTGTGTAGAGTGCTTTTCTTAGACAGGGAACTTATCTGCTCTTATGATTTCCACAGATGAAATCATTTCATGCTTTAAGACTATTTAGAACAACAACAACTACAACAGCAAACAGCAACAACAACAACAACAGCAGCAACAACAGCAACAGCAACAGCAACAACAAGATAGTGAAAAGCCAGGTGTAGGGGATTCAGATAAGATCCATAGGTTGTTAAATATGTGGTGCACAGTTTGAGTAAAAGATACATCATTTTCGCATTAGCAAGGTCAGCTGAAGTTTAGACTTTAAGTTATACTCTTTTTTTGAATCTTTATTTTGTATCTTATTTTGTATCTTTATTATTTGGGAAGAGCTTGTATTTGTTGGCAGACCGGTTACTATGTATCTCCAAATGCTCTGTCAGGCCAGCCATTATCAACCTTGGGATCCTGGCATGGGAGTGAGCACATGTCCATCTAAGTTTCCAGTTCCAAGAAATAGAAGTCATCAGGATAAGAAGCTTCCCAATTGAGACAAATAAGTCTCCTCAGTGCAGGAAGTCAGAGCTCACTGCAGTGGTGGAGCTGGATTATAGAGTCTGCATCTTCATGAGAATTTAAATAAGGTACCCAGGGTCTGCTGCTGCAAACAGCTATGCAGCCTTCACATAGCCAGAGTTGTTTTCCCTTCCATTATACCTGGCAGGGCAAGACCCCGCAGTGTGTAATCTCAAGCTCTGATGTATAAGGATTTCTGAGGCCGGGTCCTCAGAATCCTAAGTTTTAATCAGCACCATGGCCAATTCTGCTGTCTTTTGTTTGCACATCGAATGTAGACAAGTGTTGTGCAACATATATCAGGAAAAAAATGACATTATCCTCTAAGTGAAAGATAACAAAGCCCTTACATGTTCCTAAAAAAAAGGAAGGTTTGGAGATTGTTCAGTCTCTTTACTTTTATCTTAGGTCACCTCATAATACCAATGACTGCGTTTATTTTAAATGTTTATAACTAAACGGGAGCAGCAGTGAGCAGAGGGGCTGATGCCTCCTGAGCTAGGCCAACTGAAGAGCAGTAATGGAAATTTAACAGTTGAATTTTTCAGAAATAAGGAAAATGTGACATCTTTCCAAAAGGTCTGGGAGACGACAGTCCTGGTCAGATTGCAGCCAATAGATCCCCAGAGCTCCAGTGAGCAGCACCACGTTAATACTCTTACTATCTCTTAGTATTGGAGGATTTGGCCATTTTTTTGTATGTGTTAGGGACTCTTGGAAAGTACACTGTGCCTCACAAAGAGAAACTAAACTAACATGAAAAATAGATTAGAGTGGACATTAGTGGTTTAAGAAGCAAGTGAAAGAACAAAGCAGATTTGTAGGTTGGGAAGACTTTGGGCTTATCCTAAGATAGGCCTTCTAGTCTCTTCCCATGAGGGTCACCTGACTGTAGTTCCATGAGGTCTCTGCTTCTCTCCCAGAGTCAGGCAGCCATGTGGCTTGAGATGCTGGTTTGGTTCAGTTACTTTGGGTGTTTCATTCTATGCTTCTCATCAGTTCTTAGGTATCCCACCAGCACTAATTTATACAGCTCTTCCTCCTTCCACTCCTCCTCTTCTGCCCCCCTTCCGTCTTCCCTTTGTACCCCCATCCCCCAGGAAAATCTTGGTCTGTTTGTTTTGTTACATTTTGCTTTTTCTTATTCTGTTTTCTTACTTCTGTTTCACTGAATTACATGAATTTGTTTCTGGTCCATAATTAAACTGAAAGTCACGTTCAAACTTTAGTCACAAATCAATATTTTATATAACCCTTCCCATTGAGTTTTGGCTCTGTAATTTCTGACCAGTCCAATGTAGCAGAAAAACATCAAACTGGTTACTGAGACTAGACCTTAATATCCACAGTTTTGACTATTAATTTTTCATGAAATGTTTACCTTTGAAGGAATCATCCATTCTGAGGAAGCCAGACAAGCCCGTGAACAGTCCATTTGCATTATCATAGACCATAATAACTGGTAAGGTAAGAATCTCTCCATCCATAAGTGGTTGGCAGGCAAGTAAATGAGCAAATCTTCAGATGATTAAGTCATCACTCACCTTTATGCCACACATGCTGCAGGCCGAGGACTCCTGTCCCCTTTGAGTCTTTCTCATTTTATGGATTTCGATTAAAAAAAAAAAACAAAATGATAGTTTCTATGTTGTCAATAATTCTTGGGTGTTTTGTTACTCAGTGATTGAACAATTGGAATAAAAATTTTACTGTTTAAAATGAGCTTGGTTGTTTCTATATTTTTGATTGTGGGTGTTCTTAGTATATGCAAGATGAAAACTTTTCCATTTATGTGCGCTGAAGATCATTTTCCCAATCTATGACTAATGCTTTCTTTTTCTTAGCAAGTAATCTTGTCTATCAGAAAATTTTAACTTCATGTAGTCCAATTTAATGTTTTAATAGTGTTTTCTGTAACATTCTGAACAAGCCTTGTATACTCAGATGTCTTAATATCTTTATTTCAAACCATCTAATTCTTATTTTCCTTTGATTTTCTTTGAAAGGGGGAAGATTCTTTCTCAACATGACTGATATGAACTTTCAGAGAACATTAAAAGAAGGCAGTTAAGTACTTTCAGCACAGTTATTTTTCAAACTATATCAATGGTTTAAATTTTTTTTCATTTTTTCATTAATTTTTGTACCTATTCAGTTTGTATCCCTGTCACGGCCCCTACCCTGTCACCCCTAACATAGTTCCTCCCTCTCCCCTTCTTCTCTGAGAAGGGGGGCACCCCCTGGTTATTCCTCCACCTTGGCATATCAAGTCTCTACAGAATTAGGTACATCTCCTGCTGAGGCCAGACACACACACACACACACACACACACACACACACACACACAGAGAGAGAGAGAGAGAGAGGGGGGGGGTGTTAAATTTGGTTGAGTCAGTTTAGAGAGTTCAGTTTATGCAGTTTCGTGCAGGTCAGAGGAGATAGTTTTGCTGGGAGAGTGTTATAGAAATATGTTGCAGGTAAAGAGAAGGATCCCGAGAATGTGAAGAAGCCAGATTAGAACAGATTGCCAGAGTTAGGTTGAGGCCAAGCGGAGCAATTCAGTCAAGAAGACAAGAGAAGGCATTTGAATCATTTTGGAGAGAAATTTGAGCCCGAACAGCTGAGTTGGACCAGTTCAGAAAGAACTAGAAAGGGTTAGTTTATTCAGCAATAAGCCTCCAAGACAATTACATTTACAATCCATGTTTCTCATAGAGCTCCTTAAGAATCAAAAAGTATAGAACTTGGAGCAGCAGATTCCTAACATCCAAAGGCAGCCAAGCCATCACGTAATCTGGATATGAGTCTGCAGAGTGAATGGGAAGAAGGGAGGTTTGTCACATCAGGTCATCTGTCTTTCCCATTTAGGGACATCCGCACTTCAGTTATTGAGGGACATGCATGAAAACGGAGCTGTACATCTGCTACCTATGTGTGGGGAGGCCTAGGTCCAGCCTGTGTATGTTCTTTGCTTAGTGGTTCAATCTGAGAGCCCAGAGGAGTCCAGGTTAGTTGACTTTGTTGGTCTTCCTGTGGGGTTCCTATTCACTCTGGGCCCCTCAGTCCTTCCTGCAATTCTTCCATAAGACTTCCAAAGTTCCATCCATTGTTTAGCTGTGGGTCTTTGCACCTGTTTCAGTCAGCTGCTCTGAGGAGCCTCTCAGAGGACAGTTATGCTAGGCTCCTGTCTGTAAGCATAGCAGAGTATCATTGATAGTATCAGAGATTGGTGCTTGCCCGTGGAATGGCTGGGCCAGTAGTTAGTTGGCTATTCTCTAAATCTCTGCCTCATCATTGTTCCTGTATTTCTCATAGATTTTTAAGATATTTAAGTTTTGTAACTAAATTATATGGGGATAATACCCAAATAACTATTTTATACCACCAAATAAAAACTTCAGTGTTAGGAATGGGATACATTTTGTTGAGTTGTTGACCCAAAACATCCCATAACCAGCAGTATCTT